>NC_139962.1:15930157-16230157 GCF_963454915.1 Gymnoscopelus microlampas
TGCTTAATTTATCAGTCATGGTACGATGGTGTCGCCCTCTGAAAATAGCCGATCTACAAGCTCACAGCGCGTCTCATCGCAATGTGTTGTGAGCTTGTAGATCGGCTATTTTCGGTGCGCAACGCCGCACGTTGGATGAAGTACAAATCAGGCTTTAGGATTGTCATGGTATTAGGGGGATTTAAGGGTAATCTGGATGAGGACAGAAATACCTTGAAGGTGAACAGTGAAGAAAGTGGCCACACTCCTCGCAGATCTATTTAATCATCACTCATCCATTTAATGTAATTATTCATTTCAACATGTAGGCAAAACCACTGAGAAATGATCTCCATATGTCCCTAAATGTGATACATTTTGGCCTTTTAGGGTGTTATAAATGTGGCTTTGTTGCCATCGAGGGTTTTTGCATGTGTTGCAGGAAGAGATTGTAAATTTGTTGCTATTAATAACATCAGAGTTGGACAGATATATCTGGAATATGGTGGCTTGTGTTATGCCTCTGTTGGCTCAGTGGGCTGTGAGTTTCATGTGTGCATATCTCTCTCTCTCTCTCTCTATACAGTTTCTCTCTCTCTCTGTGTGTCTCTATACAGTACAGTATCTCTCTCTTGCTATCTCTCTCTCTCCGTCTTTCTCTCTCTCTCTCTCTCTCTCTCTATACAGTTTCTCTTTCTCTCTCTGTGTCTCTATACAGTACAGTATCTCTCTCTTGCTATCTTTCTCTCTCTCCGTCTTTCTCCGGACCCCCTAGTTGAGAGAGAGATGAAGCAGAGACCCCCCCTATATTGTATAAAATTGTGTTACAGATTAAAGTTTTTTTTTTACTTGGTCTGCAATTTTTTCCCTCTACGCCTCTTTGCCAAAAATAGCCGATCTACAAGCTCGAGCTTGTAGATCGGCTATTTTTGGCTAATGTTCCCCTCAGTAAAGGAATTCTGGTTCAAGTGGTTAATGTAAAAAAAACTAAATCCTATCACACAAAGATTTGGCAGACCCCCTATAGTAGCTCTGAGGACCCCCTAGGGGTCCCGGACCCCCTGTTGAAGACCCCTGCAGTACAGTATCTCTCTCTCTCGCTCTCTCATCCCTGTTGACATGTATGGACTCTGATCTCTTTTCCCGGTCTCTAACCCTCATCACATGGTCTGTCGGCAGGAAATGCATCACAGCAAGGCCTCAGTTACTCTCCTTGGCACAGTGATGCACAGATCACACACACACACACACACACACACACACACACACACACACACACACACACACACACACACACACACACACACACACACACACACACACACACACACACACATACACAGCAGTACACATATGTGCTGTATATATGCATGCAAATATATGCTCACAGCAGTACAGACGACGGAGAATGCAGGCCCGTCTAGGCAACGTTGCTAGCTTGTATCTCTCTCTCTCTCTCTCTCTCTCTCTCTCTCTCTCTCACACACACACACACACACACACGTACTGTACATACAGTAAACACGTACGTAAATGTGTTGTAAAGCGTATGCACATCTCTGTTCTTCCATTCAAAGAACACAAGCACACATTATTCTGAAACTGTTCAGAATCAGTTTAACCACTTTAACCATATTTTATACTTTGGCTATTTTTGAATAGCTCACAACACTTTCCTAAAAATCTTGAAAGTGTGACAAATTTGGAAGAATTTACAATTGTTTTGAACACGAATGTTCTCGTAACCCCCTTACGAGAACAGTTCCGTGGCCAAGTGCATTTTGGGGGTCCTTGATATGATACAGTATATGTTTGAGAACCACTGACATAATGAAGTAGGATGCTTCCGTTCTATCATCTTGGCTGTGGTGTACGGCTGTGGTTTTATTATTTATATATATATCATATTTTTAGGTGCATGTCTGTACGTTCACATGCTTGTGAACTGATGAGTCATGACATGCGATCATACATCCCCCATTGCTCAATAAGCTTTCAGTACTCTTGCAAATGATAGTTGCTAATGCTAGTTAGGCCTGTCACATTATTTCATAATCGTCTGATCATAATTATTTCAAATAATCACAAATATTGTGCATAATTGTCATAATTGTTTCCATGTTGAAAAATGTCCATTATGCATAAAAAAAAGCTCACAACGCTATTTCCACTATTTTTAAACTATTTTGAAAGTGTAACATTATTAAATACAGTATGTGTATCAGTCATTACTTTGTATATTTAAGTTATCTGTCATATCTGCCCTTTTATGTGCAAGTTTTGTTTACGAAGCCTAAAAGCTAAACAGAAATGTAATTTTCCAATGTTCAATGCCTAAAGCACAATTAAATCATTAAATCGCAGTTATCTGTGTGACAATGAATCGTCAAGTAAAATGTCATGATCGTGACAGCCCGTGACAGCCCTAAATATAGTTTCCAGATTTTCTGTCACAGTCATTCTTCAAAACGAATTTCTGTTACGCCAGTGAGAAATGGGACAGGTCACCAAGGATGAAGTAACTACTGTAGTCGTTTTGTGTTAACTATGTATTTTTAAACCTCTTGACGTCATTCATGGGCATTAGGGACTAAATTCCAGGACAAGGATGAATTGTCTCTCCTGTGTAAGCTGGTGTCTTCTGCCACCATGCGTATGTGCACATGCCAGAAGTCTTGTGCTATTGGGGTGAGGCAAAAGACATATCACTGCAGACAAAATGAAGTGTGTGTGTGTGTGTGTGTGTGTGTGTGTGTGTGTGTGTGTGTGTGTGTGTGTGTGTGTGTGTGTGTGTGTGTGTGTGTGTGTGTGTGTGTGTGTGTGTGTGTGTGTGTGTGTGTGTGTGTGTGTGTGTGTGTGTGTGTGTGTGTGTGTGTGTGTGTGTGTGTGTGTGTGTGTGTGTGTGTAACATAAAAACCAAGCCATTCTTTTAGGGAGTATGATAAGAAAATGCTGTGTCTATGAAACATGGTTAACATTGCCTGCTTACATGCTGCCTTCCTTCCAAGGCCGTAGAAGTGCTTTAACAGGGAGGCAGACCGGTTGTTCTAAGTTCCTCACAGAGACCGATTGCTGCATTGTTTTTGAAGCAGTGGTTCTCAAACTTTGCCATGTGAAGGACCCCCACATTCATATGTATTCGGCCGCGGACCTGCCCTGCCTGAAAATATTTTGGCAACCTTGGGCAACTCTTGTAATTTGCGTAATCCAAGATGGCCACTGAATCTCATGGCTTAAATAGTAGTAGAATGAACCTAGTTCATTTAGGGTATTCCTATATGTAGAGTACATTCCTTATATATATTCGTCTTATCATCTGCATTATTGATAGATTATCTGAGAGAAGGGATTGATTTCTTGGAGATCCTGATCTCCAACAGTGGTTTCCTCGAAGGTGATTATTGTTTCTTGGAACGGATTAGATTTGAGCATGTCGACCTGCATCATCTGCTTCTATCCAATCATCCATAGATCGACCTCTGTCTGCTTTCCTATTTTAGTACGTATGAGTCGTGAGACGTATGAGTGTAGAATTGCTAAAGGAATAAACTAAAGAGTCAACACTTACTTCCAGCTGTAGCAGATGCAGTAGTGTCTCTACTACGACTGAGGTCTGAAAAGTTCCATTATATAATGTAACTATATTTTCTTTCTTTTGTAAGATTGTCTCCTCCTGGATCCAAGACAAAGACTGTACCGTAGTTACACTCACAAACTAAATACTTTCTTACTCACACACTTTAGTAAATAAACCAAAATAACTGATGTACAAAATGAAGCTCGTCTGACTGAATTAAATCATATGGTTGTCACTCACGTTCATGATAAACCAAAATATAAAAATGTCACCTCAAAGCATTTCCCAAAATACAGAAACTTTGTTAACAAACTCCCAGACAAACATTCACATTTTATATAAAATATCAAAACATTCATATAACATAATAACAGCTATCTTACAGGCAGTTATATGGCACAGGCACATTATGAATGGAAGGCAAATATAAAGCCAGAGGAGAGCAATCTTTCTTGTCTGTAAGACATTCTGAAGTATCATGTAGTATTTCCTTTAAATATATCAAAGTTTAGTGAATACAACTATAATATGAAATTACTTTGACCAACTTTCTATTATAATACTATTGTATTTCTCTCACTTCCTTTCTGATGTGTAACTTAACACTTTCCCCAGATTCTGCAAGGAATCAAGCTCCAAAACGCAAAAGAGAATATAAAAGCAAAGCATAATATAATGCTGTCAAATCTGTCATCCAAAATAGATTCCCTGTGGTATATTCATGAGAAAACCCTTCACATATTTATATATCTATATCTATATCTATATCTATATATATTTCAGTCATTTTTGGGCGGTGCAACCGCCCCTATATGTGAGGTTTGGACGTCGACATTCGCTGCACTGTGATTGGCCACCATTGTACCCCCCTAACCCTACACATTCAATGCAAATCACTGGCCACCATTGTACCCCCCTAACCCTGCACCGTGATTGGCCACCATTGTACCCCCCTAACCCCTACACATTCAATGCAAATCTATTGGCTGACTCTATTCAGGACTGTGATTGGCTAGTGAAACACATGACACATGTGCATATCCCTATAAATAGGACTATGCACTTAAAAAAAACACATTTATGTTTTTTTTAAAAGTGAATCACCCATTGTGGACCAACCATTGTTTATTTATTGTTTATTGTTAATAAATAGCACCACACACTTCAGAAATATTACTTTTCTTTAAGTGAACTTCCATCACTGTGATGACCACTGTGACCACACCGCCCACTTCACACTGGGTGTGATTTTTTTATAAGATTAAAGAGTATTAGGTCATAATAGCAATATATGTTCTCTTGCTTAAATTGAAAATGTATGTTCAGAAGCATCTTCCATAAAACCCCAATGGTCTCGGATATTTCAAAGGATAAAGCCTCAATCTGAAATTTCTCCAACTGCTTGGCTGTATAACATCAACAATAACATATAGAATGATAATACCTAAACATAATTCCACATATTGTGCTAATTGTTTAGGAAACACGGCACTAGTGTGGAGGACTCCTTTCACACTGTTTCACAAATCACAGATTGGGACGGCGTAACACACATTTTCTGTCATGAGATTTGTGCGTCCTCCTGGCCCTCGCCCTCCTGATTGGCACCCACCAAAGCCTCAAAAGCCTCCTCGGTATCCTCCATGGCCACATCGCTCCTCATCTGTAGCGTGAACATCTCATCTGCTCATGTGCGTATTGCATCAACCACCTTCACCAGAGTCAGTTATGGCAGTGGTTCTCAAACTTTTTCATGTCAAGGACCCCCTAATTGACACTTATTACCCCGCGGACCCCTATTTGAAAAGATAAGCCAGGGACCCCAATAAGAGAAGGTTTTTACGGCTCTCTAGCAGTGATTCTCAACCATTTTAATTTCAAGGACCCCCCAGTTTGACATGCATTAGGCTACGGACCCCCATTTAATGGCCTCTGGGACCCCAATTCACATTGTAAAACCAATCTTAATGTAACTCTGAGAGTGTATGAATCGGGTCCATTTGGTTCCATTTGTACACTCTCAGAGTTACAGACCCACAGGGGTCCATTTGGTTCCTGTCCATCATTTAGCTGGGGACCCCCTGGAACCCCCTCAAGTACCCCTGGGGGTCCCCGGACCCCACTTTGAGAACCAATGAATTATGGTACCTCAGTGATTACTCTGTGCCCTAAATTGATACTGGACAATTAGATTCAATTAGATTTTAGATCTTGCCTTTGCCATACGGATAATATGAAGTTGTCGCACAGGACCGTCCCATCCCAATGCTCCATCTCTACTTTGCACTGTAGGTCCACCCGATACACCCCAATACACCAACAGGGCAACTCCTGAGCATGTGAAGTTGTCTAGTGTCTACCCACTGTCAGCCAGTAGGATGGAGATGAGCAGTGTCCAGGGACTGCTCAACTGTCTTCGGCCCAGTTGGCAGAAACCACTTCCAAGAGTGCTGCTGATGCACCCTAAAAGGCTTTCACTCAGGACACCATTGAAGTTGCCTGTCAGCCCCCATATGCTGCAACCACATGCATGATTTGATTTGATTTGATTTCTCTTTATTTAAGTGTCATGCTTCCAAGGAAGCCCAGCCCATATGGACTTACAGGACACTTTTACATTTCATTTGACATAGACAATGAACCGACATGACAATTCACAAACAATGATCAAAACGAATAACCAACTAAAACACCCAAGCTTCATACATGGCAGATTACATAATTGCATGCATAATTGCATGCATTTCCAGTGCTGATCCCTGCATCAGTTTTGCGATGCAGCGGAGGAATGACTATAATATGCATCCCACTGGGATGCACCATTACATTATAGAGCTGCACTGGCTGAGACTCAGATTCTATACACATGAAAATATATTTTTGGGCTCTGCCAGGTCAGGTAGGTTATTGTGGGCCAGCAATGTTCGGAATTCGCCAATCAGGATGGAATAGGAAAAATCGAACAGATCCGTCTTGATCACATGACACATAGAGATGATGTGTACCGATTTGTGTGATGTGTGGACAAAATCTGTAGGAGCAATATTGTTTTGAAAAAGTTGGCCTCCTGGTGGCGCTATAATAGGGCAATGTGAAAAGGGTGGCATTTGTTCCTCAACGTAATGGGAATGTGCATGCAAAGTTTCACTGCAATTGGAGTCGGGCGCTGCGTTCATGATTTGAGGCTTTTTGTTCAAAACGGGCCACTCCTGCCATCTTTAGGTGCCAATCTTAGCCAATCAGGATGAAATATGAAAATCGGACAGATCCGTCTTGATCAAATGACTATAAAGATATGTGTACCGATTTGCGTGATATTTTTTATTAATATCTGGAGAACTATCAAAAGAATGTGTTTCACATAAGTCGGCCAACTGGTGGCGCCATAAAAGGCAATGTGAAAAAGGCAGGGCAGACGTTTTTCCTTGGTCTCTAGGGAGTGTATACAAAGTTTTACGCAGATACAGTGGCATTTCTTCATCAGCCTAGTGGGAATGTGCGTGCAAAATTTCACGGAAATCGCAT
Organism: Gymnoscopelus microlampas; assembly: GCF_963454915.1. NCBI lineage: Eukaryota > Metazoa > Chordata > Actinopteri > Myctophiformes > Myctophidae > Gymnoscopelus > Gymnoscopelus microlampas. Next base: position 15,937,239 of record NC_139962.1, read on the forward strand.
GCTGTGTTCATGAACAAAACATAAGAATGCCAGCACTCAAGGAAGTGTCCTTCAGGTACTTTTCATTTAGGTAGAAATGTACATAAAAAGTAGGCGTACATGAAGGACACTTACGTTAGTGCTGGCATTCTTCTGCTTTTATTGAGCTATCAAAACAGGCCTTGCTGTCACTTCAAGTCGGTAACATTAATCCCATGTATTTGAGTGCTATCAGCTTGTTATCATGCCAATATGTTTTAGTTTGCAAAAATACAGGAGTAAATCTAAATGTACGCTGTTGAAAATGTCAGTGTAAAAATCCTTTTTTTTTTGGTTCTGTAATTGACTACCTATCCTAAATTTATATAAAAATTGGCTTAAGGGAGGACTGGCCGGAGGATGGGCCGGACCTCTGAAGTCATTCTGACTCTGAAGAAGGCTGGATATCCGAAACGTTTGTTCATTTTAGAGACATAATAATAAAGTAAGTAAGTCATAATAAAAAAATCACACCATGTGTGAAGGTTGCGGCGCCTTTGATACATTTTGTCATCGATATGTGTTTATAATGTGTTTATAGCCATGTGTCACGTGAAGCTTGACCAATCACTTTGGTGACGGGTTTGACCAATCACTTTGTTGACGGGTCTGACCAATCAGAACGTTGACGGGTCTGACCAATCAGAACGTTGACGGGTCTGACCAATCAGAACGCTGACGGGTCTGACCAATCAGAACGTTGACGGTGAACACAGACAAAGTCAGGTATAGAGCAGGATCCGCTCTATACCTAAAGGTATAGAGCGGCTAGCGCCGCTAAAAAGTCAACTCACAAGTGCGACCCATTACTTTTATAAATGTTGTCATTCTGACAAACCACGGCCACATCAAACAAACCACGGCCACATCACTGTGACAACATAAACAAACCACAGCCAGTCGGCCACGTCACTATGACAACCTAACCATAAACAAACCACGAGTCAGCTCCATATTTGGGCACAAAAGGGGGCATGCCCATATATGGGAATATAAGGATGACATCAAGAATCTCCATATATGGGCATAAAAGGGTTATGGACCGACAGCTACAGAGATCTCCTTATATGGGCATAAAAGGGACACAGGTAGACAGACAGAAACAGACATCCCCATATATGGGCACAAACGAGACACAGACAGATGGGTACAACGGGTACTCTGACAAAGCCCCGACACTATGACTCAGACATGTTGGTCGGATCGGTAGTGCCACGTAGGTGTGAGGGCCGCGTAGCGACTCGAACTCTAGATGTGAGGGCCAAACCTCTAGTAAGCTATACAAAATACAAAAGGTTGTCTCATGTAGTGGCCCACGATATAGGCTATCAGTTGGACTTAAGACTTTAGATGAGTCATTGCACTAAGATGCTGGGCTTTCCTTTTTGTGTGTTCCACCAGAACTCGAGAGCAATAGCATCAACTAGAAAGAGAGCAAGGATGTTCAGGGATGATGAGTTTTCCCGAGCGAGAGTTTTCCTCTGTTGTGCCAGTGACTCACCTACAGCCGTCTGCTTATGCTAATTGTGGGCTTGGTTACTGTGAATAAGAAATGTGGATGGAGCCAGAATACGCACACACGCACGCACGCAAGCACGAACACACACACACACACACACACACACACACACACACACACACACACACACACACACACACACACACACACACACACACACACACACACACACACATATATACATACACACACACACACACACACACACACACACACACACACACACACACACACACACACACACACACACACACACACACACACACACACACACACACACACACACACACACACACACACACACACACACACACACACACACACACACACACACACACCAAACTGCTAGCCTTCGAAACGATTGACTTGCTGTTATATTGGGGTGGGGTAACTGAAACACTGCTTGTAGACATTAATAAATTGAATATGAAAATGAATAACAGATGAGTTTGTATGCCACGATTTAGCTGCCAAACCATCTTGTCACTATATGTGTAACTGAGGCTATATTGTAACAACAGTCTAGTGACAGGGCCATTGATTGATCAGTGAGTGACCTGGTTGATTGATTCAGCACATTTCTAAGTGGCTCCACATCAAAATGAAATGATTCTCTTTGAGGTAACTCACGTGGACAGCGAGAGCCGCTATCTGACTGCCTCAGCATGTGGTGAGGTTGACATGTCATGTCACTCAGTGCCATTTAGCTGAGCTCTCTCTCTGTGTGTGTGTGTGTGTGTGTGTGTGTGTGTGTGTGTGTGTGTGTGTGTCTATCCATCCATCCGTCCGTCTGTCTGGTACATAGTGTGCGTTCCACACCTGTGGCTGAGACTGATCACTCTAATCAGCCCTAATGAAGAACATTGATTCATCTCTATTTGCTCCACACTGTTTGAAGACAGTAGTACAGCAGCATACAGACAAGCGCTGGAACACACACACGCACACACACACACACACACACACGCACACACACATGTACACACGCACCTACAACATGATGCAATACAGTAGATGAAATACCGGTTGTTTTACTTCAATATGCACAATCACTTTTTGCTCTGCATTTGAATTGACACTTGTCTATATTTAAAATAAGCAACGGAAGGAAAAACAAAGCTAGAGACTAGAGAGGGAATTGAACCGAGCGCGCTTGCGGGGGACGGGGCTCTGTCAAAGGGAGGGACCCTGTGGGTTGCTGCTAACGGGGCGGCCATGTGCTTCTTTCCTAAGAAGCACTAGCAAGGGCAGACGTCCCAAGATTCCCTGCATCCTGGTCCCAGCTCTGGGGTGGAGGAAGCTGTTTACTCTTTCTATCTCTCACTGCTGACGTCTGCGCACCGAACAATGTCATCCAATTTCCTGTTTTTCACTTTAGTGGAAAGCCTGTGTGTGTGTGTGTGTGTGTGTGTGTGTGTGTGTGTGTGTGTGTGTGTGTGTGTGTGTGTGTGTGTGTGTGTGTGTGTGTGTGTGTGTGTGTGTGTGTGTGTGTGTGTGTGTGTGTGTGTGTGTGTGTGTGTGTGTGTGTGTGTGTGTGTGTGTGTGTGTGTGTGTGTGTGAGAGAGACGGGCAAGAGAGAGAGAGAGGGACTGGAGGAGATCCATAGGGCCGGATGTACAGAGAGCAGGATATGGGGTCAGAAGCAGCTCTGCTATGTAAATACATTAGGTGTATAGAGTGGGAACAGCGGCCTGTACGCTGGCCTGATTGCAGCCCTGGGAGGACTGTTAGATGCATGCAGTGACTGATCACACTCTGCAAGGAGGAATTCTGTGCTGTCATAGTAGCAGGCCGTACGATCATCTGGAACAATGCGGTTTGAAACCCTGTCAGTTCGTCTGAAAGCGTGAGGTTAATGTGCTAAAAGAGCATTAACCGTTTTATTCGCCTTTTTATTCCGCTCATGCATTTCTGCACAGCGGCACATTTTCTACTCGGTGCACGTTCGCGCGCACAATTGCAATGGCCAAAATCTATTACGTTAACCCATTCAATCCGGGGACCCATATGTGTCATTTTAGATTTCTTTGGCTATTCAAAGATCGTAAAAATGTGTGCAAATATTTGAATATATCGTTGCTGTCCGGCAGGAACCAGCTAACTCCATTTTTCCACTTTTGCATTTTTCTCCCATAAATCAGTGCTATTGAACACCCGTTACGTCTGTGTGTTGGTAAAAACAAATAGTGAACCAATGAAAAGTATTAAAAAGTGCTTCTGACAAAAGCAGCTAACTCCATTGGATCCTCAAACTTTCTGCTAAACCAGCTACTGTAACTCCACCAAAGGGGGGTGGAGTTAGCTGGTTTAGCAGACTCCAGGCTCCACCCTCTTTTGACCTCCAACCTCATTGTGAGCTTGGAGGTCCATTCAGCTGTTCTTATCAATGATGAACAAAACCTCCTAACTCCTAACATTTTTGTTAATTTTTGTTTAGTTTTTTTCATTTCCTGAAAAATGAACATTTTGGAGTTAGCTGGTTCCTGCCGGACAGCAGAGATATATTTTTGAAAGCGAACATTGGTAACTCAAATCTTTGATTTTGGGGGTCCCTGGAACTAAATAGTTTACAAATGTTTAAAATATATATATTTAAAGATTTGCACACATTTTCACGATTTTTCAAAAATTGCAGATCTAAAGCTGAGTGCCGCGCTATGAGCTTGCACATCTGCTCTTTTTGAACAGCCAGAGAAATTTTAAAATGACACAAACGATGCTTTCCCGGTCTTAAAGGGTTAATAATAATCGCAGACTTCCATGCAGTGTGTGGCACAAAAGTACATCTGCCCTGACCGAGCCCAACTCAACAACGGACCTGTCAACTGTGATCACTTGCAAAAGTGTGTGAGCATATGTTCTCCCGGTGTGACTGGTATGGCAGAGAGGAGGGCGGGGACATGGATTACGTAGGCACACACGCACCATGTCCATACTGGCTGCCCGCCTGTCCTGCATGCTCACTCACTTCCCCCGCTTTGTTTGCCCCTGGGTAGGTGCCAGCATGATGTTTGCGGGATGCAAATGCCTGGGTGAGTGATTCATTGCTGTGTGTGTGTGTGTGTGTGTGTGCGTGTGTGTGTGTGTGTGTGTGTGTGTGTGTGTGTGTGTGTGTGTGCGTACGTGTGTGTGTACGTGTGTGTACACTGTACTAGAGGAGTATGCTTGGCCGAGGAGGCTGGCAGACTGGCTTGGCTCTGTGTGTGGGGCACAGGCAGGCTATTCCAGTTACACAACCTCAGCTGCATTTGCATTGGTTGTGTCAGTGTCAATTAGAGGGGACTGAAGCCTGATTTCGACTTCATCGTACCACGCTGTCACACGCCAAGAAATAGCCGCGCCACGCACCGCCGTACGACGGAATCTAAATGAAGCACGGGTCTCCCTGGGCTGAGACGGAGCACTGTGTTCTGCTCTGCTAGGCCTCAGCTAGCTTAAGGCCCTGTAGCTAAACTCCATAGTACATCAAAGCCCTGACCTCTACCACTTCTCCAGCAAATGCTGTCACAAGTGTGTGTGTGTGTGTGTGTGTGTGTGTGTGCGCGTGCGCATTCCATCTGGGACATTTAGCTGGATGTTTGGCAGTATTCTATAGGAGAAAGAACATTTCGTTTCAGTTCCACCACACGCAAAAAAAAAACTATTTTGTTAAATCAGTCAATGAAAGTTGATAAAGGCACATTTTCTGTTCAGACACACATCATTTCTGACTACACTGGATCTTGTCAAACATTGGAATAACACGGGTTTGTTGCATAAAATGCTGGTTGTTTTTCATGGCCATTCATACCCTGAAGAAGACCTATATTGTGTCGAAACGTTGGTAAAAAAAAAAAGACGTTATTGCATTGTGGCTACGAGCTGTGCGACCTCCTTTTCTTTGCAACTGTTTTTCATGGCCACACACACACACACACACACACACACACACACACACACACACACACACACACACACACACACACACACACACACACACACACACACACACACACACACACAGAGTGCACATACATACCAACTCTGAGCTCTTATCATGCGACCATGTCCTCGTGTCTGTGAAAGATTTAATTATCACATAGCCCATCAGAAGTTAGCTATCCTGATGTCATGCACATTGTTAGGGGACGTTGCAACAAACGGAGCGCAATGTCCCAGTGACGTCAATTGGGTCACTACTGGGAACTAATCAGCTTTTTCTTTGTTGCTCATGTTACTTGCAAAAAAAGGCTTACAATTTAGCCATGTAATGCCGGCCCAGCGTGTTTCTGAAATTCCTCTGTGTGTGTTCCTCCTCACGTGTGTAGATTGTTTACGCAGAAGAGGAATTCTAGAGGGATGGAAGTCCGCAAGGGGCTTGGTTTCTATGGTTACTAACCCCTGCGCTGGGTTCCATTTAGCAGGAAGGAAGCTAAATTATTTGCAGACAGAAAAGAGAACTCGCATGTAGGGAAAGTGTAAAAGCCTAATTTATGCTCCGTCCGCTCGGCGGTGTCGCGCTGCCGAACATAGCAGACGTACAAGCTCACGAGGAGTCACATCCGCGACACTGTCGTGCGACGAAGTATGAACGAGGCTTAATGAGTTGAACATGGGACTGTGTTGGAATCTGAAAACCATTTTAAAATGCTTTATAATGTGTTATGATTACTAGTATTAAAACATGAATATGTGTGCTTAATTATCAAGTGTTATAAGCAGATTATAATGCATTATAAGTATGCTTATAATGGATTATACACACAGGCTTCATAGAAACTGTTACCGTTTTTTGTTTAGTTTTTTTTTTTCTTGGTTCAAGATCAGGGTTGCCAGATTTGCTTATTATAATTTCCCCACAAGATTTTATTTGAAAATAGCCGATCTACAAGCTCACAACGCGTCGCATCGCGACGCGTTGTGAGCTTGTAGATCTGCTATTTTCAGATAGCTGATGCATATGTTAAAGTGCTCATGTGGCCCATAGTCGCTTCTTTTGGGCTGGTTTTCCTAGACCTGGTTGCTTGTTTCTCTCACAGAATCTGGCAACACTGTTCAAAATTGAGTAATGAATGTTGCACTTGGATAAACCTTGGTATCTGGTGCATTTTATATTGCGCCTTTATCAAAGCGCTTTACAGTGTGCATTACATTCACCCATTCACACACACATTCACACACACATTCACACACACATTCACACACACATTCACACACCGACAGCAGAGGCAAGGATGCAAGGCACCAGCCTGCTCATCGGTAGCACTTAGGGGTTCAGTGTGTTGCTCAAGGACACTTCAGCACTAACGCAGGGGAAGCCAAAACGGGCCCGAGAACTTTCCGATTCCCAAGTGGCCACTCACCAGTCACGGCCGCCCCCTCTAACTTTGGGTTATGTAGCCACCAATCATCTTTATCTGTGGCTCCTCTGCTGGAGTGTTGTTTTTTTATATTCACTCTCTTTATTCACTCAAAATCACACTTTCAGCACAACAAACGCAAACAAAGCAGATCCTGTCAATATGCGGTATAAATACATTTTTAAAAATGTACTTTTTACGGTGTAGCTCTGTAGGAGGCGAGCCGTCTAGAAATGGTTCTGTGAGTCTGTCTGTGTGTCCGGGGCTAATCTCACAAAACGCTGGACCGATCAGTACTGCATTTCTTGTGCAAGTTGCCAGCAGGCCAAGATTTTTATTTTATTTTCATGTTTTATAAATATTTTACTTAAAAAATATATAAACCTTGCCCAAATATGGAGTCGTAGAAACATCATGACTGATGTCATGGACTGGCTGCATGAAGTACAAGGGGAGTCATGCCATTCCTGTTACACTGACATTGGTGACATATTGATTTCTGACTGTGGCGCTATAGATATATTCTTTCAACTTCACAGGGAAATATAGCATGAATATGGACCGGGCCAGTGGCTGGGGGCCCTTGACTACCAGGGTTTATTTTCTTCACATCTAAATTTGTATTTATCGTTGCTGTAGTAGGCCAAACATGAAAAATACATTATTACGTTTTCCAATTTAAAAAAAAATTCTAGGATAAATCAAAAGTTTTCTGTCAACAATTTGCGTCATAGCCTGCGACACATTTATTGGCGAGGAGCCAGACAGGTGGCTTTAAATGCGTTACAAATTATATTTATAATTCCAAAGATAACAGAGAATGGAATAGTTCATGGACAGAGTCGTTTGCTTTCACTGCCAATACTGCTGGATTACCTGTATGTTTGATTAACACGTATTTGTATTTAGTAATTTTGATAGGCTAATATACACTTAATAGCCAGTGTTGACTTCATTATAAGGCTCAAATATATTTGCAGCTCCAGACAGATTTTGTATTTAATTTTGTTTGGTCCAAAATGGCTCTTTTGACATTAAAGGTTGCTGACCCCTGGACTAACAGGAGTAACATCTAACTACTGTAGCAGAGCTGACAAGTATTAAGATTTTTTTTTTTTCATTGTTTGCGGAGACTGTTTCCACCCCTGTCTGTCCGTCTGTGAGCAGCTAATCTCCGTGTGTAGACTTTGGCTACACCTGTTTGTTCCATTGTAAGATCTGCGGAGCAGCATTGTCTGACCGTCTGACAGGCATCTGGACATCCACTCCAGTGTTATATCTAACACACTAATAAATAATCCCTGTGAAAATATAACATTTTATGAACTCATTCAAACAAACTGCTTTAACAGTCATTCATGAGATAAGATTGCAGATCTGGCTACATTGGCTATTTGAAAATAGCAGATACAAGCTCACAACGCGTCGCATCACGACACGTTGTGAACTTGTAGATCTGCTATTTTAAAAATATACGAGCGCTTATGCGAGAGCATTTTCGGGAGTTTGGACCGGCGTGGCGGCGCCGCTGTGATCTTTTCATGGACAGTGAGGTCTCCAAACTTACAGTAGCCTATGGAGTTATGTACAACCTGGGTTGAGGATATAAACCCGACGCTCCAAACCTGTGCCCAGCGCAGGTGATTCTTCATGCTGTGGATTTATTTGGGCCAGCGGGAGATCGGACATTTAACCCTCCCAACACACACCAGCCTTCAGCCATTAATGTTTATTATGCTTTCTTTCATCAATCACTCCAGGCTATCTCTCATTAACGTGGCGGCACGGGACTCACTGCAGCCCGGCCGAGTCTCACGGGGAATAGCCTACTGTACTACATGACTGCTTTATTTTAGTGTAACTCAAACGTGCACTGCTCAGTATGGTTTAAATAAGTGAATCTACAAACGTATTCCATTTATGGCGATGTGATTGGTGTCATAATCTGTCATTCATGTAGGCTACTAGCCTACTTGACAAAGATTGTACCGTTACGCAGTTGTGTGTGTGTGTGTGTGTGTGTGTGTGTGTGTGTGTGTGTGTGTGTGTGTGTGTGTGTGTGTGTGTGTGTGTGTGTGTGTGTGTGTGTGTGTGTGTGTGTGTGTGTGTGTGTGTGTGTGTGTGTGTGTGTGTGTGTGTGTGTGTGTGTGTGTTGACAGGCAGAGAGGCGGGCGGTGGAAACTCTTTCGTATTGGCCTTCCATGCTTTGTTTGGTCGTATTCTGGTTCTTTATGTCGTAAAACCAGGGCGTTTTGAGAATATTTAAGGGCGTGTTATTTAAATTACGCTCTGTTTCACCCGTCATATTTATCAAAGCTCCGACCAAATGTATGCTAGGATTGACTGTATAGGATCCTTTAGTAAATCTCACTTGGACTTTGGCGTAAGGGGAAATATAAGGCAAAAAATAAGCCGTTTTATACACCACGTTTATAAATGAGGGCCACTATCTCTATAATCATGTGATCAAGACGGATCTGTCAGATTTTTTATATTCCATCCTGATTGGCTAAGATTGCCTTCTAAATCATCAAGGCAGCGTCCGATTGCCGTGAAACATTGCTGCGCCACAATAACCTACCTGCCCTGACGGAGACCTGTGCTCCGAGGAGCACATCTTTCAAGTTTTTACATGCAAATAAATATCATGTAAAATATTGTGTGTGACTGTAAATTCTGTATAAAACGTCTACAAGTGCTTTCTTGACCTGCACATGCCTCACATGTCTTACAGCAAGTAATGTATTTGTATGTCCACCCGACTGCCCATTCTGGGTAGCATGGGGTCAGGGTCGCGTGACCCTAAAATATCATTGGCCCAGGGCCTTCTGAGTTTTGATCTGTCCCTGAATACAGCCGTTTCATTTCCACAAAAATAAATACTAGGACAATGCTTTTAATATATTGACAGAATCCGCTTTATTAGCTTTCGTTTAACGTATGTGCTAAAAGTGTGATTTTGCAACATGTTTCGTCATACAATGACTGAATATAGTGGAGGAAAATGCTACTCTGTGGTCCCTGCTCATCGAGTGCAGGAGCAACTGATAACAATTGACAATATTTTGGCTTACAGTATATATATTGTTTCTAATATTTGTAATCCTCTTGTTTTTCAGAACACATTAACAGAGGTGCAATTTGGACCAATGAAGTTATATAAAGACCAGCTTCAGGTACTGTACCACACTACCAAATACCACACTTACTATCCCCCCGAAAAGATTGCTTCAACAACTCTCTGTTCATATCCATATTACTGTATTTTTTTTTTTTTTTTTTAGTATATTGTCGACATTTGTTTTAATTCTTGCAGTGTTTCTGTCATGTCATGTCATGTCATGTCCCTACTAGTATGTTTACAACTAATCTAGAGTCGGAAAAAGACACCACACTAACAAATCCCCATTCAAACATTTAAAGAAGAGTGGGAAAAATGTTAATGGATGCATTGTATGAAATGTACGCTTGGGTTGTCAAGGCAACAAGGCCAAACATCGATTACCATGGACATACCATAATGAACAATGCATGTTATGGGAGAGCTGCACAGAAGGGCCATGGAGCGCTCTCGTCCCTGCAAATGGACATTTTCTGGTGTTTAGCAGTTTATTAATAGTGTGTTTATCCATTCGGTTTATGTGTCATTGAAGATGGATGGAAATGCAACATCTTCTGGTGCACAACTGTCCTGGAAGTTAACAAAAAATGTTTTCATGAGACGATGTTGTAAATATTTATATATACAGTATATAAAAAAAGATGGGTCTGGAAAGCTGCACAGCCCACAACCTGCCTTTCAAGCTAAAATACGTAGTACTAGATAAGTGCGCTCCTCTGAGCGCATGCAGGACTCCCCAGGCCGGGTTGCCTACCCAGGGCCTGCACATTTGGAAGTCAGTCATAGACAATCGGAATGGAATATGAAAAAAAAAATCACTGATACATCTTGATCACATTACTAGAGACGATGTGTACTGATTTGTGTGAGTTTTGGATAACATTTGTAGGAGTAGTAGCAAAAGTGTGTTTTGAAGAAAACACAAAATGCGGAAAACATAGTCTGGCACAAATGGCTGGGGCCTACAGCCTACTGTAAATGGGGAGCGATCCAAGGAATCCAGGGGAAAATATATCTGATGGTGCGACCGACGGTTCAAAAGTTAAAGGCCAAAATGTGAAGTGGCCGGTTATAGTGCTACCATGAGGCCGATCTGAAAGATTGGGGGTGGATGTTTTTCCTCTGCTTAAAACATAGTCTTCCGCCTCTGGCGGAGACCATTCAGAGGTTTTCCATGAAACAGCAGCATGTTGAGAGTCTAAGAGGAGAGCTATGCTTTAACCACTTTCAACCTGGCATCACTTTTTGAAAATAGCAATAGAAAATAGCAATAGAAAATAGCAATCAACCCATTGTGAGCTTGTTGATTGGTTAATTTCTAAATTATCTTGAAAGTATGAAATACGGCTTAAAGCTGCAATCCATAACTTTTAGTTAATAAACTGTTATTTTAAGAAGTAGGAACACTGCTGGTTGACAAGAGGCATTGCATGAAATCCAATGGAAATATCTCAGAGGGTTCGTTTCCCCGAGTAGGACATACAGTTTGCAGTTTTTAAGTTATTAACCCATTCAATCCGGGAGCACGTCTGTGACATTTTGAATTTCTTTGGCTATTAAAAAATGCACATCTACAAGCTCATAGTGCGGCACCGAGTACCGCACTATGAGCTTGTAGCATTTTTTTTTTAAATCGTGAAAATATATGCAAATCTTTTAATATATATATTTTTTGTAATATATTTTGTTCCAGGAACCCCCAGAAGCAAAGATTTGAGTTACAAAATATATATATATTCAAGGCTTTGTACATATTTTCACGTTTTCTTTTCTCCAAAAACAGCAGATCCACAAGCTGTTGTGTATCTGCTATTTTTGAATAGCCAAAGAAATCTAAAGTGTAACAGGTGCGTTCCCGGATTAAACTGTTTGGAGGTACAGCAATGTATCAATGTAATGCAGTCAGCTTGGTTGCAGTTCCACGCAGTATTGCCAGATTCTGTGAGAGAAACAGGCAACCAACTCTAGGAAAAGAAGCCCAAAAGAAGCAACTATGGGCCACATGAGCACTTTAAGCACATACATCAGCTATTTGAAAATAGCCGATCTACAAGCTCACAACGCGTCACGCGTTGTGAGCTTGTAGATCGGCTATTTTCAAATAGAATCTTGGGGGGGAAATTATAATAAGCAGACCTGGCAACACCGGTTCCAGGCCTGATGCTGCTCTACTGTGACCACAGTAGGAAAAGCTGTCAGTGAGATATCCCCTTCCTGTTTTTGTCACTCACACACAGCTGATCCTGTCATGCCCTCCTCTTCTCCTCTCTCCTCCTCCTTTTCTCTGCTCTCTCAGGGTCTGGCCAGGCCCTCTGTCCTCAACAATGATGTTTTCTAGACAGACCAGTCAGGCCCTGCCAACCCCCCCTGAGAACCATGCAGTTGCCTCTTGTCTATGCCATGTGGTTTTCAACAGTGGTCCGGGGACCACCAGTGGTCCTTGGAGGGTTATCAGGAGGTCCCAAGCGAAATTAGTTAACATCACGTCACAGCCATTTGAACCACTTAGCTTCGGCTATTAAAAAATAGCAGATATACAAGCTTATAGTGCGCCACCGAGTGCCGCGCTATGAGCTTGTAGATCTGCTATTTTTTGAAAAATCTTGAAAATGTGTACATATCTTTCAATATATATTTTTTAAAGCAAACATTTTTAACTCAAATCTTTGCTTCTGGGGGTCCCTGGCACAAAACATTTTCAGATGGGGGTCCGCGGCCACATTTTTTGCAATTTAGGGGTCCTTGACATGAAAAAGGTTGAAAACCACTGGTCTATGCAGTTCGCTCACCCATTTTCACTTTTATTTTATGTTGATTTATAATCTTAATTTCCCCTAGCATCAACATTATTTATGTGTCATGAGATTATTCTGGCTGATGGAGCCACATGTGTTAGCAGTAAAAGCTAATTTGCACTTCGTCACATGATCCTTTCAAAAAAGGTTGCTAGAGGAAAATGCCATAATTTTCAAAATATGTCATTTTTGTCAAGCGTAAAGGGCCGCGCAACGAAACAGAACTCAAACTTAAGATAGCCTATCTGTTTCTCCCGTATGTGAAAAAGCCCGGTCTTGGCCTTTTAATTTTCCTGTTCTTCCAACTCTGTAGGTATGTTGACTTTTCTACCAACATACCAATGAGGAATTCTGATCTAATTCCCTGCGCGTACCGACCATAGCTGCAGGACTCGGTGATGATGTATTTACGACCTGGACAACTCTTTGCTGTTTGAGATGAAAATGGTCATAAGCACAGTAGAAACAGGCTTCATGCCTCTACAGCTCCAAATGGCTCCCAAATAAATGGGCAAGGAGTTTGTCTTTTGATAAAGTCAGGCCTTTGAAAAAAAAAAACGATAAATTATCAGAATGAATCAGAAGGACAGTTGTCCAAAAACATCCCCCTCGATTATTGTGCACCAGGGTTGATTTCGTCGACTAAAACTATGACGAAAAATGTTCGTCGGCTACCTTTTTTCACTGACGGCAACTAAATAAAAACTAAGCTATGGTGACTAAAACTAAGACTAAATATATTGTCAATTCCGTCAACAAATAAAAACTAGATGAAAATGTTAGGGAGGGACTAGTGGAGAAGAGATCCAGTAGAATGTTATGTTTGGTTGCACTCGGGTGTTGCTCTCTGAAAATAGCAGATCTAAAAGCTCACAACGCGTCGCGCTGCGACGCGTTGTGAGCTTGTAGATCGGTTATTTTCAGCATGCAACCAAGTGCAAAATCAGCCATTACGACGCCATCAAGGCACCGCCAAAATACATTTTAGTCGACTAAATCAACTGTAGATTTAGTCTACTATAATCTTATGATATTTAGTCGACTAAAACTAGACTAAAACTAAAACATTTCAGATGACTAAAATATGACTCAAACTAAATGGAATTTTATTCATAAGACTATGACTGAAACTAAATCAGAATTTGCTGTCAAAATCAACACCGTTGTGCACAAGATGAGAGCTCTCTCTTGCCTCTGTGAACAGAGGAGTGCGTTTCTTCACCAGGTGCGATGCAGAGACAGCAGAACAAACTTTCTCTTCTCTTTACATTCACTCCACTTCCTGCCAACGCTCGGGGAATGACGTCTGTTTGAGCGAGTGACTCATGAATCTGCTCTCAGTGTGGCACCGTTCTTGGAGCCGGGCCTAAAATCCTCTGTGTCCTGTATTTACGCAAGTAAAGAGGTTATATGAAAGTATGCTGGCAGGGAGAGCGTGCAGTGCACTCAAAAGGCTGGTGTGACGATAGCAGCGGTGCCCTCTGCCACAGCCTCGCCATGCGGCCCAATAGGAAGGGGGCATTGACCAGTTGAGGGCCAGCCTTGGCCAATAGCGTTGCAGGCAAAGGCAGACGACAATAGAGGCTCTGACACACTGAGGTATAGGAGCATGGGCCTGGATTGATCGATGGAGGCCCTGCACACTGTGGCCTGTGGTCACAGTCAGTGGTGGAAAAAGTACTCAAATGTTTTACTTAAGTAAAAGTATCAATACTGCAATGTAGAAGTACTCTGTTACAAGTAAAAGTCCCGAATTCAAAATGTACTTAAGTAAAAGTACAAAAGTATTGGTATCAAAATGTACTTAAAGTAACAAAAGTAAAAGTACTAAAATATTTGAAAATAGCAGATCTACACGCTCGCGACGCGTTGTGAGCTTGTAGATCGGCTATTTTCAAATAGCCTATGTATAAAATAGGGCTAAAGTGGTTAATGTATGTTTTATAATGTAATAATGTATATCCACAAAGTAACTAGTAACTAAAGTTTTCAAATAATTGTTGTGGAGTGAAAGTACAATATTTGCCTCTGAGATGTAAAGTACAATTGGAAATACTCCAGTAAAGTAAAAGTTCCTCAAAATTGTACTTAAGTACAGTACTTGAGTAAATGTGCTTAGGGGCGGGTCTACTGCAGTTCTGTCAGTTTCACTAGTAATCATATCAGGGCCACGTATCAATTATTGCACACTGAGTACACAATAGTGTATGATTCTTATGTTTGTTCAGTTATTAATTTACTTGGCTTCATTTTCCCACAAAGGTTCCTTATGTT
Organism: Gymnoscopelus microlampas; assembly: GCF_963454915.1. Classification (NCBI taxonomy): domain Eukaryota; kingdom Metazoa; phylum Chordata; class Actinopteri; order Myctophiformes; family Myctophidae; genus Gymnoscopelus; species Gymnoscopelus microlampas. Next base: position 15,952,305 of record NC_139962.1, read on the forward strand.
ATTGCATCATGTGAAGGGCAAACACAATGGGAAAGAAACACTTAGAGCAGTTGGTTTTGTTTTTCTTTTTTTTTGCCCAAGGCACACAAATGGGCAAATCAAAATCTCAACTCGAGGCACATCTGTATTCACCGAGAAAATAGCCAATATATAAGCTCACAGCTGCTATGTTTTGAGAATTTGTGACAAAATGTTTTGTGTGTGTGTGTGTGTGTGTGTGTGTGTGTGTGTGTGTGTGTGTGTGTGTGTGTGTGTGTGTGTGTGTGTGTGTGTGTGAGATATGGTATTTTTTTTAAATCGAACTAACTTTTTGTATAGTATATATTGCAATAATAATAATGTGACCGTCAACCACTGTCTTGGATAGCTGTGGCTAATGATGCTCTGTGTCCTCTCTTTTTTCTACAGGTACTTTTAGTATTTGCCAAAGACGACAGTCAGAGTAATGGCTTCTGCTGGGCATGTGAGAAGGCTAACTTCAGGTGCAGCGTGGCGCGGACGCCCGAATTAGCTCTCGAATGCTTTGTGGAGAAGCATCACGACCTCGTCATCATTGACCACAGACATTCCAGACACTTTGATGCTGAAGCACTATGCCGGTAGGCTTATCACCTCGTATGCATTAACCTTTTAACCACTCAACCACTAAAAGTGTCTACAGTACATTATTTTGAAAATAGCAGGCCTACAAGCACACAACACATGACGTGCACCCCCAGGGGCCCTTGAGGGGGTCCAGCAAAATATGCTAACATCCTATATTAAAATTGGCTTAAGGGCAGACCGGCCGGGCGGCAGGCGGACCTCTGATGTCACGCTCATGTCACCATGACTCAGCCATAACCATTAAGGCAGCTATGCCCAAATATGGAGTGTGTTGTCTAACCTCAATGTGTCGTCAAGGCATCAGGCGCAAACAAATCACTCGGCTCCACATTTGGGCACAAAAAGGGGCAGGCCCATATATGGGCATATACTGATGACATCAGGGATCTCCACATATGGGCATCAAAGGGACAAGGACTGACAGATACAGAAATCTTCATATATGGGCATAAAAGGGACAAGGACTCACAGACACAGAGATCTCCCCGAACCTCTAGTAGCAAAAAAATCACAATCAGTTTAACCACTTTAACATTGGATATTAAAGCTACAACGCGTCATATTGCAACACATGCCCGCAACGCGTTTCATTGTGACACAAGACCTTAGATCTGCTGTTTTCCCCGAAACAATGTATTGAATAATCTTGAAAAATGTTCACACCACAAATCCTATGGGTGTCCCTGGCACGAAATCTTTTCAGATGGGGGTCCACGGCCAAATACATTTTGGTGTCCTTGACACGAAACTGTTTGAGAACCACTGACTTACATCAGCGAAAGCCAAGCGTCACGACACCAGACCAGTTCTGTCTGTAATGTTGAAGGGCTTCGGTGCATGTCTGGGTTTCCCTGCTGTGGCTGAGGTGGTAGGGCAGGGGCGGGGGGGGGGGGGGGGGGGCTCCTGGTCCCGGTCCGGCTTCATTCATATGGTGCCTGGCGAAGCCACGCCCCCCTGAGGAATGAGCAGTGCCTGGCCGCATCGTCCTCTATCTTTAGCCTGCGCCTAAACCAAAAACACGTTTACAAACATTCGTGTACCCTGCCCAGCGTGTATGTTAACCCTATTCATTTTAAGCCAGTCCATACGTTCAGTGTACACGCACAGCCGCCGGGCTGGAGAACTAAAGGGCCTTTATGACCGCTGGCTGAGGAAAACCACAGGCGGATGAGCGTCCCTGTACACTGCATTCTTTCAGAGGCCCAGGGCCTGCTTACAGGGTTGCACCACTGGGCTCTGCCTGCCTGGGAGAATCGGAGCATGAAAAAAACTGAAAACTACATTGATTTGATGCCACAGGCTTTTCCACCGGCCTTGCTCGCTGGCTAAATGGCTCCCTCTGTTTACATTCAGGTCAATTAGAGCGGTCAACTCCTCAGAAAACACTGTGATAGTCGCTGTCGTGAAGAGGTACGTACTGCTGACCTACGTCCTTCCTCCACCTTCATCCTCTTTCTTGTCACTTGTGTCGTTGGCTAATGATTTAAGATTATGCCAGAGTCAGCATAAGCCTTAGAGGCTTGGTGCCTTGTCATATGGTTCATCACCCCTGTGAGCATATGTTCTCAACAGGCCTTTGTCATTGGAACCGTTTGAGTGCTAACATGTGTTTGTCCTTCTGAAGGCCCGACAGGGAAGAAGCCTCTGTGATGCCTCTGATCAATGCTGGCTTTAATAGGGTGAGTAACCCTGTGTGTGTGTGTGTGTGTGTGTGTGTGTGTGTGTGTGTGTGTGTGTGTGTGTGTGTGTGTGTGTGTGTGTGTGTGTGTGTGTGTGTGTGTGTGTGTGTGTGTGTGTGTGTGTGTGTGTGTGTGTGTGTGTGTGTCAAACTAATCCATTTAGTAAAAAAAAAAGAAGAAGCTATTTTAACCATTTTTTCATGACACCATTATGCAATGAAGTATAAAATAACGCTTAGGTGATTAAACAACGTGTGTGTGTGTGTGTGTGCGCGCGCGCGTGCGTGCGTGTGCGCGCGCGCGCATTTCACACTATTCCCACAAATGCATGAGCACACCTTTGCTCGTGCATTTTTGTGTAACATTGTTGTTCCTTGTGTCAACACTCCATAAAGTGTGTTATTTCCAAAGGCAGGAATCAAGATTAGAAAGAACAGTCATTGTGATGGCCGCATCTTAGCCCTCACTGCCAACAATTACACCAGTGACGTTATGTTATTATTATTGAATATTGATTATCCATTATGCATTGTGTTGCCCTCAGAGATATGTGGAAAATGCCAATATGATGGCTTGCTACAATGAGCTGCTACAGCTGGAACATGGAGAGGTGCGGGCACAGTTCAAGCTGAGGTAAGTAGACTGCTAAATAGAAATTTCCCATTGCAAAATAGTTGGCCTAAAGTACAATGCTGTGGTTCAACGGTGCACTGCAATGTCTTTTCAAGAGCAATTGTGCTGAGGTCAAAATGTCATGAAGTGGATTTATTATCTACTTCAAATATTGTCGTATGTTATTTACAGTGCCAACATTGTTCTCTGGTGTACTTTTGCTGTCTTTTTTTTTTATAGCACTGCTGAAACTTCTTATTTCCATATTTCAACTTTTAAATATTTTTTCGTAAATGAATGCCCTACTTCATCATACAAATGTGTCGCTCAAAAGTCGTGAAAATATCCGATCTACGATCTTGTGAGCTTGTAGATCAGCTACCGGTATTTATTTTTTTATAATAATAAAAAAAGGAAAAAGGTTTCCACCCAACAGTGGCGATAGGCAAGCTCATATGTGCGGCACCAGTACCATTTTTAAACCTGATTTATAGTTTCCCCGATGACTTTATGACTGAACCTCATGTCTTCACCTTTCCAAGGGCTGGAAATGCTATCTTCACTGCTCTGGAACAAAGCCAAGAGGCCATAGAGATCAGTTCTGAAGATCAAATTATTCAGGTGAGTTTTAAATACACTTTGTTTTCATATTTAGTTATTGCCATTTAAACAACATTGTAGGCCCGGACGGTTGGCATAACCGTCTGGGCACCTAGGTTGATAATCCAGCCTGACAGTGTGTCGCGGGTTCGACTCCCGATCCTGACGGCCTTTGCTGCATGTCACTCCCCATCTCTCTCCCCATTTCCTGTCAGCCTACTTTCCTGTCAATAAAGGCATAAAAGCAAAAAAGACATTGTAATAAAAACAACAACAACATTGTAAATCTCTTTCTCTCCCGCATTCTCTCTCTCTCCTTCAAATCCCGTTTGATTTATAATAAAATGCTGAGAAGGGTGAACATTTTCTTAACCAATTAATCTCTATACTTCGTTGGATGACAAATAGTGAAAATAGCCGATCTACAAGCTCGGAGTTTGTAGACAGGCAATTTCTTTATTTCTTTATATTTATTTTTATAAATAAAAAATGTAGAAACAAAATGGAGATGCCAGGGTTGATGTGGTTAACATATATATTTTTTTAATTATGTTTTTAAATTATGATAATCAAACATAAATATCAAACATACTAGACAGTCTACATCAACCAATAGGGAAATGCATTCTCTGGTGAACAGTCTCACCAGAAGCAGGGATAAAACACATCCCCGCCAGTGATGGGTTTAATGACCAGGGGGGGGGGGGGGGGGGGTGTCAGAAGCAGAGGCATGGATCCCCCCCCTCCCCCCATGCCCTCCAGCAAGTCCAACTCTGCTCATCCCTTCTCTCTCTCTCTTTCTTTCAGTCTTTGATTCTGTCTCTCGCTTGACGTTTCTCTCCTGTTTTTAGCGCCTGCTGATGTCTTGTGATCCCTGATCTCAGTGATGATATTTGTATTCTGTCTCTCTTTCACACGCTCTCTGAATGGATTCTTCTGTATGCCAGACCACAAAGCGTCTAAGGCTGTGTTTATTACCTTCTGTTTTCATATGGTGGAGGAAAAAAAAGCCCACATTTGTGAGTTCTACCAAAGCCCCACAGGTTGAGCGACGGATGTGCTAATGCCTCCAACAAATTAAAGCCTGAGTTATACTTGCGCACCGAAAATAGCAGATCTACAAGCTCACGACGTGTGCGACACACAGTATAAATCAGGCTTAATGGTCTTCGTTTGCCAGGATCCCAAACATCAATTATCCACCAATGCCACCCTGGTAGACTGAACTATAGTACGTCTGACCCGCTCCGTGTGAATCCTTTGCCCACATACTGTATATTCTGCTCTGATATGGGGCAAATAAATGGCTGAACTCTCATCGGAATCCTCTCTCTCTCCTCTCATTCGCAGTATGTGAACCCTGCCTACGAGTCTATCATGGGTTATCAACAGGGCGAGCTAATAGGGAAGGAAATAATAGAAGTGCCTAGAAGTGAAAAGAATAAACCTGACCTCCTTGAGACGATAAACTCCTGCATACGGAAAGGAAAGGTAATTGATGTTGATGATATTACAAAAAAAAACTGTTTTTGTGCACTGATTTTAGATTGTTTCACTACTGTGGCTCATTTGCACCTTCCATGTTATACTGTCACCAAATCTACATACTATCTACAGTACATTTCTGTTATGATGTTTAGTCATACGTGTGCTCACCTATTGCTCTAGATCAGGGTTCTTCATCAGGGGGCCCGGGACCCCTAGGGGGTCCTCAGAGTTACTACAGGGGGTCCCCCAAATCTTTGTGTGATACGATTTATTTTTTTAGCGGCGCTAGCCGCTCTATACCTGACTTTGTCCGTGTGCGTACGTCAACGTTCTGATTGGTCAGGTGCGTACATCAACAAAGTGATTGGTCAAGCTTCACGTGACACGTGGCTATAAACACATTATAAACACATATCGATGTCAAAATGTATCAAAGGCGCCGCTACCTTCACACAGGGTGTGATTTTTACATTAACGACTTGAACCCTAGTATCCCTTTTCTGAGGAGAACTTTAGCCAAAAATAGCAGATCTACAAGCTCACAAGTGTGCTTGTAGATCGGTTATTTTTGACAAAGAGTTATAATTGTGTAGAGCAGCAAAGGTTTATCTGAAACACAATTTTATACAATATAGAGTAGGGGGTCCCTGCTTCATCTCTCTCTCAGCTAGGGGGTCCTTGGCCTGAAAACGTTGAAGACCCCTGCTCTAGATGACTAATATTGTTGAGCTACTTTTTTTTACTGAAGTACACAGTAAAATGGACCTGCAAGGATCCATGTGAGTGCCCATTTGCGTGCATGTGAGCGTCCAAGTGCATCTGCGTCTGCGCGCGCGTGTGTGCTCGCAGCCACGTGCACGTGTGAACTCTGCAATGGGCCGAGGGCAGCTCCATTTCATGTGCAGAAGATCAGTGGCTGCTGGCTGTGCTGTGATGTTACTACAGAGAGTGCAAAGGTCACCTCTAGACAGTCGACCAGCAGGAAAGGTCTTTTACGGTCCATGGGGGTGGGATGGACATGAAACGAGCGCGCTGGACACCAGGAGTGTTTCACCTACCCATTAAAGCAACTCTGTGCTCTCTGAAACACACAGTGCTAGTGCCAACCCTTACCATCACCAACCCTCTCATTCTCAAGTGCTTTTATAACAAATGATCTGTTTGATATGTCATTCCTTTTAGAATGGTTTTCTTTGTATTATAAATATTAAATCCTCAGCCACAGCAATGTTTTTCATGTCTCATCTCATGTACTGTCTGTCTGTCTGTCTCATCGCTGTATGTCCCACTGCCTGACTTTTGATTCCGTCTTGGTGTGTTGGCAGGAGTGGCAGGGGATTTATTATGCCAAAAAGAAGAATGGAGACAGCGTTCAACAAAATGTGAAGATCACTCCTGTGTTTGGACAGGGAGGGTGAGTTCCAGTGTGTTTTAAGCACTTGCCATGTTCCACCATCCAGTATCAGTCACCTTACAGTAACTGACTTGACCATATTGATTTTGTCCTTCACAGAAAAATCAGACACTATGTGTCTATCAACAGGCCTTTAAATGATAATAATAAGGTAACTGGAGTGCACATCTTTATTGTTTTTACAAATCAGATGCATTTATGAATTACATTTTCTCACCCAAATATATCTGATTTGTGTTTTTCCATCATCTGTACAGACTGATAAGTCCAGTGAACGTGTGCAAGCAGAGTCGCAGACAGGTAAGATCTGTACTCTCTCCTTTATCTGAAAGTTTTCTACATGAACTTTAAATTAAGCTATATTACACGAGAGGTTGTGCTTTACCATGATTACTGGCACGACGACAGCGTAGCTTAGTTCCACAAGCATCACTGAAGTGAAATAATCACTAAATGTGAGTGTGTGTGTGTTACTATGTTTGTGTGTTGATGTTTGGCATTGATGCTCCTTTCCACAGACATCCAATCCAGTAGACACAAGGACAGAAGGAAAGGATCCCTGGACGTCAGATCTACAACGTCCCGAGGGAGCGATGGTGAGAGAGAGAGCGGGGAAATTGATGGAAACTTTCGGTCTCTACTGACAGCTTGTGAAACCTTTCCCATCCCCTGTGATGTGCTAAGTGTTGATTGATTGTGTACACACACACTGCTGATTATGTTGTTGAGCATCCAGACTGTCATCCAGGTGATTAATTTAATTATTTGTTTTTTCCCTCATGCCAGGGAGCTCTCAGCGAAGGCACTCCTCCATGGCCAGAATCCACTCCATGACCATAGAAGCCCCCATCACCAAGGTTTGGTTCCAGTGTTGATTTTGTCGACTAAAACTATGATGAAAAATGTTCGTCGACTACCTTTTTTCTCTGAAGAAAACTAAATAAAAACTAAGCTATGATGACTAAAACTAAGACTAAATAAATTGACAATTTGGTCAACAACTAAAAACTAGACTAAAATGTGAGGGTTTAGTGGAGAAGAGATAAGGTAGAACTAAGACAAGTTATTTTATGTTTGGTTGCGCTCGGGTGTTGCACTCTGAAAATAGCAGATCTACAAGCTCACAACGCGTCGCGACGCGTTGTGAGATCGGCTATTTTCAGCATGCAACCAAGAGTAAAATCAGCCATTACGACGCCATCAAGGCACCGCCAAAATACATTTTAGTCGACTAAATCAACTGTAGATTTAGTCGACTATAATCTTATGATATTTAGTCGACTAAAACTAGACAAAAACTAAAACATTTCAGATGACTAAAATATGACTAAAACTAAATGGAACTTTATTGAAAAGACTATGACTAAAACTAAATCAAAATTTGGTGTCAAAATCAACACTATTTGGTTCCTCTCTCTCTCTCTCTCTCTCTCTCTCTCTCTCCTAGCCTCTGTCATATGATTATTAGTTTGCATTGTCACTTCCATCTCATGACTGCAATCCTGGCTCATAAAACTCAATGAATGGTTCTTGTACTTAAGTCTTGGGGCGATGTATATAATGTCAAAAGATATAATGTGCAGATAAAATAGCATATTTTATGGACACAAGATGGGGAAACTTTGCGTGAGCAGAATGGTCTGCTGTTCAGGAGAGTTCTTTAGGCTGTAGCCCAGCTTGTTAGAAATGGAGAAAGTCCCCAGGGATGATCACACTGCAGCTCCTATGCTGTATCATTTGACTGTGTTGTCACTCCCTGTAGACATATCCCTCTCCAGAATAAAGCTATTAATGGAACAGCCTGGCCGTGTGTGTGTGTGTGTGTGTGTGTCTTTCTGGGTCTGCATGTGTGCAATCACGTGCGTGTAAGAGTGGGAGAGTTCTCATTCGGGGGGTGCATAACTGCACAGTAAACGTAATTCTGCCCAGCGTCAATCAGCCATCAGTGGGCGTCCATGGATAGATCCTGTGACTGGTGCTTGGATAGTCGTTCACTCCCGTGTTTGAACAGAATCTCTCCCTCCGCCATTCCAGGTGATCAACATCATCAACGCAGCTCAGGAAAGCAGTCCCATGCCGGTGGCAGAGGCCTTGGATCGGGTGCTAGAGATCCTGAGGACCACCGAGCTGTACTCCCCACAGCTCGGGACCAAGGATGAGGACCCCCACACGAATGATCTTGTTGGGGGGTTGATGATGGTAAGACGGGAAGGACGGTTAGACCTTTTATTTGCAACAGAACAAATCCCATGGGAAATAGCATACGCAAAGATGAAATAGGAAGTCTTTGTTTAACTCACATTGTGAAGCAGCGAAGATTTTTCTTTCTTTTATTTCTTTCCTTTTTCCCCAAAAAAACTTTAGTCGTTAGACCAATAACCCCCATATACTGATACACATGAAGTCTCCTGCCACTTCCTTTCACCTGACAGTGAGGAGTTTCACCGGAACTCAAACACATTAACCCACCCAAGACTGGGAACGCATCTGTGTCATTTTTAGATTTCTTTGGCTATTCAAAAATAGCAGATATACAAGCTCAAATGAACTTGTAGATCTGCTATTTTTAAAACATCTTGATCATCTGAGCAAATCTTTGAATATATAACTCCGATCTTTGCTTCTAGGGGTCCCTGGAACAAAATATTTTGAGATGGGGGTCCGCCGCCAAATACATATCATTTTGGGGGCTCTTGACATGAATGAGTTTGACCACTGTGATAACCACTGATTATAGCTATAAGACATTTGTAGAATCCCCAGAATTTGTACAGAAAGAGTACAAATGTTAGCTTTAAAAATATATATATATTAAAAAACAATCATGATTAAAATAGAAATACCACTATGAGCTTGTATATCTGCTATTTTTGAATAGCCAAAGTATAAAATGATGGTTAAAGTGGTTCAAATCTAAACAGACAGATGCTTTTCCCGGTCTTAATGCCCTGACCAACCTGCACAGGTCGTTAGTGCAGCAACAGAGATTGCCCTCCCCGCCCGGCTTCCCACCCTTGAACATGGCCAATTCTGTTAGTTGGAGTGTGGAGCCAAGCCAGATGCACCACAGAGGATTCAAACCCCTGGGGCAGTGTTGCCAGATTCTGTGAGAGAAACAAGCAACCGGGTCTAGGAAAACCAGCCCAAAAGAAGTGACTATGGGCCGCATGAGTACTTTAACATGTACATCAGCTATTTGAAAATAGCAGATCTACAAGCTCACAACGCGTCGCGATGCGACCCGTTATGAGCTTTTAGATCGGCTATTTTCAAATAAAATCTTGCGGGGAAATTGTAATAAGCAGATCTGGCAACCCTGCCCCTGGGGCCCTATTTAGACGATCTGTGGCGCAGATCAAGGGTGTCACGGGTGTTCCTTGCTTTTCTGGGCGCCAAGCAAGGTGCATGGCACAAACGGGTTGTATTGATTGAATACTTTATTGATTGAATACGTTATTAGACAGGTACAGTCAGACACAGAAAAGTCCTGGGGACGTGTTTCCATTGTGGTCCTATGTATTCAATTCATCATCATAGCATAGAAATAACACAAGGAGAAAAAGGGGGGAAAAGATGTCGGCAGTGAATGCCACCTACCTTTTTTATGGGAAAAGTATTTCATCTTTAAATTAGTCATGGGTGTGTTTTGGGCATAACATTAATTATTTGACCAATCCGTGTCGTCTCCCGTTTCCTTTAATTGCTGGTTGTGCACATTATTATTTCAATGACAAATTCTGTAAGTTGGAGGAGATTCTGCTGAGTAAACGGATCATGCGTGAAATGAGAGCACTATCTATGGGAGCAGAATTAATATTGTGATATAATGATATCAGGGGACACGGGTGGATCACCACAGTTTCCCAGCTGCTGGTCAGAATTCATGTCTTCCTCTTGTAGCCTAATGTCTCCTCATGTCCAAGAGACATATGTGATATCTTGACATATCAACCTATTAATCGCATGCTTATTCTCAGTTATTTTTAAAACCACGCATTAAACCCATAAGGCACGGCAGCATGCTCCATATTATTATATGTATTATTATTATTACTATTATTAATATGTATTTATTATTATTTATTATTTACAATCATGACACATTCTTATTAGTAAAGCTGATTAATAGGAATTATGAGTGTGTATAATATGGCCAAGTTTACTCATTATTCTTTCAATATCAATGCTGAGTCTCTCAGAAATGTCATCTACCATGTTGAACCTGAGTGTTGTGTTGAATTCGGTTGGTTTCGAATTTCAAGCAGCAGTATGCATTGTGAACCTGCATCTTAATAATGCGCTCTCTAAAAAGTAAGGAAATACCCGTGCTGTCATCAGCACACAGTCGAGCCAAGTACATTTGGTAATCATACAGCGTGGGCGCTGGGCGTGAAACCGACAACTGCGTCAGCTGTAAACTGGCAATGGTACTAGTACTGTTTAATGGTACTAGCACTAGTACTGTTGCTGGGTGTAAGATAGGACCCCAAGTCTCTGCAGTGGTGGGCAGGAACGTTTCCCCTGCGCCACGCAGATGCCCATGAAGCAGCGAAGATGAGATATCTTGGATCGCCAAGAAGGTGACAATGTGACTCATCGTTGCAGAGTCAGAAGAGTATAAATATTGGTTTATTTTTGTCTTGATTGATTGATTGACCTACTGACTGACATTTTCATTGACAAAAATGCATATACAATGCATATACAAACAGATATTTGTACCTATCTGTCAAAGGAAAAAAGCTGGAGAGCTTAATACCACTGTGGTCCTTTGACCACAAAGGGAGATTTGTAGATTTTTGTACTTCTTTTGGCAAACAGATAAGACCGATGCATTTATTCAATAGCGAAAAGCTCTCGGAAGTCCTGGCGTTCCGAAGGCTGCATGTCCCTTGGCAACCACACCATCGTCTACTCAGATGCATGCTATCATAAACATGAACAGCCATCAGCTACATCTCTCCCATTATCCACCAGTCCATATCAAAGCCTGCGAGGTCATGTGATTATGTCATGTGAGATGAAGGCAACGGGGTCAGGAATGTTTGCCTGTACGCATGCAGACTTCAATATTTGGGTGTGTGGAGTTTGTGAAACAGAGAGAGGGAGACACAGAGAGAAATAGAAGTAGAGGGAGAGACAGAGACTGATTAACAGGCGGCCGTGGTGAGGTAGAGAGAACTAGAAAGACTGCCAAGTTGGCAGTCTTGGCAACAACCCCAGAGGAAGTGTTAGATTGTCCTTTGTGCTCCTGTAGGCTGGAGAGGAAAGCAGTCTCCCCCCAAACCCCCTTCTCTCTCTCTCTCTCTCTCTCTCTCTCTCTCGCTCTCTCTCTCGCTCTCTCTCTCTCTCGCTCTCTCGCTCTTCCTCTTAACGCTACAGCCCTGGAAACATCCTGTTGGATCAGATGAATAGGCATGACTTTAATTACACATATAGAGATGAGAGATTTTCAAAATAAGTTACATATGTTGAGAGGTTTTTCTATGCATGTGTCTAGATGAGTGACAGAAGCAGAACTGGAGAGCCATGCAGGCTATTTTTCTTGCTCCAGACTGTGCAATTATTCACATAGAAACATATCCATGTGGGCTCGGTTAATCGTTTATTCTTTTGGTCTCTAGTTTCTATTTGACTCTGCTGAGGTAGACACTCAATATTTGACTGAGTGTGTGTGTGTGTGTGGGGGCGTTGAATGTTCGAACACAGAGCATTTTTTGAGCGGAGCTGTCATCTTTCTTTGGGGAGAACATCTTAAAATAGCCAGTGTGTACAGAGGCAGCGCCACCGTGAGACAATGCTTGGGTCAAAGATGAGCCAGTCTCCTCTTCCTTTCTCACTCGTCAAGGAAACACTTCACTCTGTAAGACTATGCTGCTCAAACTACCCACCCTTATGTAGTTTAAGTAGGGTTATTGGCTGACTTTGGCCTTTTATATATATCTTTACACATTTATTTTGTTTTGGGGGGGAGGAAGAGAGGGCCAAAGACAAAAAACGAATAAATAATATTCAATTGAAAACATTGAGACAAACGTCTCCCACCAGGTGGAGAGAGGTAGATAGTCTAGGTCAGTGGTTCTCAAACTTTTTCATGTCAAGGAAGGACCCCCAAATTGACACTTATTACCCCACGGACCCATTTGAAAAGATAAGCCAGGGACCCCAATAAGAGAAGGTTTTTACGGCTCTCTAGCAGTGATTCTCAACCATTTTAATTTCAAGGACCCCCAGTTTGACATGCATTAGGGCTACCCCCATTTAATGACATTTCTATCACTTGGACCGCAATTTATATTGTAAAATCTATGTCAATTTAACGGGTCCATTTGGTTCCATTTGTACACTCTCAGAGTTACAGACCCATAAGGGTCCATTTGGTGCCTAATCTATCATTTAGCTGGGGACCCCCTGGAACTCCCTCAAGGACCCCTGGGGGTCCCCGGACCCCACTTTGAGAACCAATGGTCTAGGTTCCACTCCTTTATAATGATCCTCTTGGCCACAACCATAACAAACATTAACGCTCCTATCCAAGGTTTATTTGAATTAATAAATCATTATTTTATCCATCCGTATGATGGAATATGGTTACATGGTAAAACTGACATAATTTGCTGTGTTTGGAGACTCTCTCTGCACATATTGTATATTGATATAGATGTTGAAATCTTGAGCAGGGTGTTGGGCTGCACCGCTTTGCTGTAGTTTGAACATGTGGAAATCAAAGAATCTACGCTATAAGGCTTATTGTTAATGTGGGTGTGGTATCAGCAGCAGCAGAAAATAATAGGATATTAATCCCTGCCATATATTTCAGAAAACCAGTGGAAAAACAGTCCTCCCTGTAATTTGGCCAAGCTAGAGCAGGTTATAAATTAGATGTTAATTAAAAATGAGGTTGACACAGTAATAAAAGCCATTTAACTCCAGCAGTACACTCTCAGAGTTAAATTAACACCGGGGTTTTACTGTGTTGCAATAGGTTTGTGTCATTTCGTTTTTTGAGTCCATAAACTACAAATGACGTATACATTACTGACGACCAGTTTCGAAAGCATTCTATATGTTTTTAGATTAATGGAAGCCCTTGGTTTCCATTAATTTCAGTACTGTATGAAAATCAACTTGCGAAGACTTTAAACTTGTTTGAGATGGGTAATCCAAAAGAGTGACCTTCATTTTTTTGGCAAGATCCTTTAAATTGAAGTAGTACCGTTGAATTAATGGAACATGGGTGCAGCCTTTGAAGACCCTGCTCCTCTGAGAAGACAACTGAGGGGCTGCATAAAAAAATAATACACCCATTTTAAATAACAACACTCAGTTCAATTTAACCCATTGAGACCTGAAGCCGATTCTACATGTCTCCTAAATCTCAACAGTATTCTGAAAAACGTATGTTTCTATATCAGTGGTGCTCAATCTTTTTCATGTCAAGGACCCCCAAAATTATATGCATTTGGCCGTGGACCCCCATCAAAATATTTAGTTCCAGGGACCCCCAGAAGCAAAGATTTGAGTTAAAAATGTTCGCTTTAAAAATATATATATTCAGAAGATTTGCACACATTTTCACGATTTTTCAAAAATAGCAGATCATGAGCTTGTAGATCTGCTATTTTTGAATAGCCAAAGTTTAAAATAATGCCATTTAGCTCAAATCTAAAAATGACACAGTTCCAGGTCTTAATGGGTTAAGATTGTATTTGCGATTGTGTTACTTATAAAGCAATATTGAGCATGCTCTACAACTGCTCCCAAACGTTAGGCTGCTCACGATAATGGTGCATAGACAGCTTATCTGATGATTAACAGTATTACATTTGCCTTTTAAATGTCTTTTAAGAGCTCATTCTAGACATGAAGATATTAACTATATCATATCCTCATGGTATATTAATAAAAATAAAAATATAAAAAACGTAATAATTTCATTGAAATAAGTCTGAGTATTTGCATGCATGGACCATGAATTACGGTTTTGTAAAGGTGCTCCCTAGTTCATGAATCTGTAAAGGCCGACACTTCAATTTTACAATCATAATCCTAGTATAATTGAACAACACCTCTGATAATACGTAAGTGCTCATTTAACCCATTGAGACCTGAAGCCGATTCTACATGTCTCCTAAATCTCAACAGTATTCTGAAAAACGTGTTTCTATATCAGTGGTGCTCAAACTTTTTCATGTCAAGGACCCCCAAAATGATATGTATTTGGCCGCGGACCCCCATCAAAATATTTTGTTCCAGGGACCCCCAGAAGCAAAGATTTGAGTTCAAAACGGTTCGCTTTAAAAATATATATATTCAAAGATTTGCACACATTTTCACGGTTTAACATTTTTTGAATAGCCCAAAGTGTAAAATAATGCTTTTTAGCTCAAATCTAAAAATGACACAGTTCCAGGTCTTAATGGGTTAACATCAAATATATGTATATATTCCCCATGTTCGAGTGTCATTTCAAGCCCGTAGTGGAAAGCATAATGTATGTGGCTTATTAGCCACTTTGTTTTCTGAGTTCGGTAGTTGATTGACAGCAGTGTTTCTATTGCTAAGCCGCCATTTGGTGCCTGTTGCGAGAGCGGAGTGATAACCTTTGTATTCACTTCCTTTTTTCTCACTCTTCACTTGCTTTCTTGTTGCAGGATGGCCTACGCAGATTGTCAGGAAATGAGTACATCTTTGCCGCAAAGCGTAAGTATACAAAATAACTCTGCAGGTGATGGTTTGCAGATGGTCTTTCTTGAGTAGTTCCATCACACACACACACACACACACACACACACACACAGTCATTCTTCTGTTTCTGCCTATGTTCCCCACAGAGCCGCACCACATCGCCAGTCACCTGACCACTCCCCTGTCTCTAAATGACATCCCGCCTCGTATAGCCCAGACCATGGAGAATGAGGAGTCTTGGGACTTTGATATCTTTAACTTGGAGGGTGCTACCATGAAAAGGTGAGGTGACAACCGAGTGTCTATCATAGAGACCATAATCTTTTGTTTCTGAGCAGTAGAGGCAGTAGTACATACGAACTACTGTAGATATCAATATCACCATTGTTTCAAACTTTTTTTCACAATTACGATTAATGAATGATTAATAAAAAAAACATTGTGTGACTGTGAAATTAGCAGATGTACAAGCTTGCATCACGACGCGTTGTGAGCCTGTAGATCGTCTGTTTTAGCTATTTTTGTACGTCACCATTGTACAACGAAGTATAAAACAGGGTCAAAGGTAGGGTTAGTGATATTTTTTGGTTAAAACAATGCATTTTTTGTTAAAAATGATTGTACAGTAACAGGAGTCTCTCCAGCTCTTTGATAAACTTAAAATACATTTTCAGGTAGGTGACAAAATGTCAGCCAATCAGGAGAGAGTACCCATTAATTAGCTTCATTTTTGTATTGTTCCAGTTCTCATTTTGTCTGCTCATTTCTTTGTGTCATCACTTCCAATTTCACTGTAAGCTGTATCCTGTCTGAGTTCTCTATCCTGATTGGATAAAGTTGGTATACTGACCTGAAAATGCATTTTCTGTTTAATAAAGAGCTGGAGAGGCATGGAGACTCCTTTTATTGAACAAACACTCTAGTCTATAGCAATGAGTACTATCAGAATATAGAGCTATTTAACATTTATTTTAACCAAAGAAAATTACTTACCCTACCTTTTAATTGGTTAATAAGATTTAGTTGAAATCTATTAATTTTTTTTCATGTTTGATTCCTTATATATGAAATACAAAATATATATATTTATATATATATATTTTTAAAAGCCCGCTTCTTGATTATTTGATTATCCTACCGAGAAAAATTAAGTCTGTTATTGATTATAAATACCGGTTTTGATATATTTTTGATGAATTGCCCATCCCTAGCCGTTATAATAAACACCGAAATCTCCCCACAGGCCTTTGACCTTCTTGGGTCTGACGATCTTCTCTCGCTTTGGGGTGTGCGAGTTCCTGAACTGTCCCGAGGGCACATTGCGCTCCTGGCTACAAGTGGTTGAAGCCAACTACCACTCCAGTAACTCCTACCACAACTCTACCCATGCAGCCGATGTCCTGCATGCCACTGCATACTTCCTCGGCAAGGAAAGGGTGAAGGTAAAAATGTGTGCCAATTTGAACAATAGGCTCTATGCACAGCAGCCATATTGGAAAGAAATTGGGCTTCTTCTTACTTCCTTCACAGGTGTTACCAATGATACTAATGAAGGCTCTGTTCCATTCTGGTCAGGGTGCTGATATTGTGCATGTTGGCTCACTAGAAACATTCCATTTTGGTTCCCAAATGGCCCTTATGGTGGGTGTGTAACTCTGAGAGTGTACAAATGGAACCAAATGGACCCGTAAGGGTCCATTTGGTTCCATTTGTACACTCTCAGAGTTATGGGGGTCCTTGAAAATAAGACCTGTGACCTGTGAAGGAAGGGCCCCAATTCATTCCCAATATGGCTGCTGTGCATAGAGCCTATTAAAAAAGAAAATGCTTGTTTCTGTCTCAACCTTCAACCTTTTTATTTTTTAAAGAACGTTTTTACGCCATTTTTGCTGATTGATTTGGATAGGAGAGTGGAGAGAGACAGGAAGTTGAGGGCAGAGAGAAGGTGATAACATGCCATCTCCCCTGCCAGGAATGGAAGCAGGTGTTGCAGTGGTCAGTGTTCTTACAGAGCTGATCCACCAAGGTGCCCGGATCAGCTCTCGGATTACCATTACTGGGTATAGTTTAAGTGTCCTTACAGTCCAAGATCAGCCTGTATCCGTAAGGCTTGTGAAGCCAGTACCTCTACCTTGCTGGTTTATCCACAGACCATGCTGTCAACGTTAATTGACACAATGGCAATGAGTTTCTGTTGGTTTGCACACATTTTTTACGGATGCATTATTTTGCAGCCATATCACTCGCTGCTACGAGGCATGCGTTTGCTTTGTTATATTTAACTTTGATCTTTTCACTGGTGGTCCGGTCGGCACCTCTGTAATACTGGTGTACGTTTCTTTTTTCTTTTTCTTTTTCGTTTCTTCTTTTGGACAACTATAATATCATTGACACAGAATCTTGGCAAAACGCTCACTTCATCACTTTATTTTGTCCCCCAGATAGAGCGGGCACTCGCTGCAGCAGCCACTCATGGTCGACGATGCAGTAATGGATCATTAACTCGATTACACAGTCCGATAATTTTCTATACATGTTGGATTTGTGGAAGAGAAATAAAAATAGGGAGAGTGCTAGTCATTCGTGATTAGATGTGAAGCTACACAGCTTTATCATGTCAGTGTGTAAACACCGCCCAGGAAGATGACAGTGATATTCCTCTGCGCACGGTCAAATTCTGAGTGTTAATTCAACTCTGTGAGAGTGTAAAGAATTGACCCGTAAGAGGCCTTACATTAATGTCGAGGATATTGCTGTGTTGGATTGCTTCAACCCATTAAGACCTGGAACGCATCTGTGTAATTTTTTGATTTGAGCTAAAAAGCATTATTTTACACTTAATCTACTCAAAAATAGCAGATATACAAGCTCATAGCGCGGCACCGAGTGCCGTGCTATGAACTTGTAGATCTGCTATTTTTGAAAAATCGTGAACCTTTGAATATATATATTTTTTGTAACTCAAATCTCTGCTTCTGGGGGTCCCTGGAACAACATATTTTGAAATGGGGGTCCGCGGCCAAATACATATCATTTTGGGGGTCCTTGACAAGAAAAAGTTTGAGCACCACTGATATAGAAACATACGTTTTTCAGAATACTGTTGGGATTTAGAAGACATTTGTAGAATCAGCTTCAGGTCTTAATGGGTTAAGGAGTCAGATTTTGTACCAAGAAGTTCTACTAGCATGTTGTGGTTAGAGGTTGTTTTTCTTTCATATGTCTTTAGTCGTGATTACCAACACACATGCAGGCCTACTTATCGTATGTACTGTATGTTGGGATATGCTGCTGTCAACCAAATACTAGGGGACAGAAGTCCCGAGCTGAGCGTGCTCTACTGTCAATAGTTTCAGAGAAGGATAGACGGGTGCAGACTCTCAGTGAACAGTCTATAGAAACAGTCCTCACTGACAAGGTGAATTTTCTTAAAATGTTATTATTTACCGCAGCAGCAGTCTCTGACAAACGGACGCATTTCGGCTACTCAGGCTCTCATCAGCGTTTTTCTGTGCTGCTGTCAAAGCATGGCTATGTTATCACTATGGTACCAGGAGTCCTGTCTGACCATATGTCTTGTTAGAGAGTGGTGCTTTGGCCCAAGGGTGTCAGTGGCTTGGTGACTGATTCAGTCTGTGCGCTGGCTGGCTAAGCTGATTACAAAATTAGCTATTTCTGAGAGACATGATCTTTCATTGGCTTAGCCAACGGACACAGTGAGGTTAAGGTCACCTAAGGCTTAGGCACAAAAAGAGCCCGGGACCCGGGGTCTCTTTCCTAAACAGGCCAGAAGAGGAGTACATTTTGCTGATGAGGCTAATTTTCCCTACACGCAGGCAATTAAATATCTACACAGAAGGCAAAAAAGTTGCACCAGAAGAAATGGCTGTACTGAATGATAGTAGTAAATAGCTACACACCGTAAAGTCTGGCAGTGTGTCAGACTTATTATGCTCAACTTTCCTGTGATTCCAGACTCATGATTTTGATACATAGTGAAATGCTCAGAGCTGATGTAATTCAGAGAGTGTACAAATGCAACCACGGGTAGGTTACATTTGTAAACTCTCTTAAATTACCGGCTTTGTCGGGCGTCTATGCGAACACAATTGGCCTGTGTTCGGGGGAGGGAAGCCCGGCGGGGAGGGTGATATTGGTCATTGCATGTACTCCTACGGGATGGTGGCGGCACCTGTCAGCGGGGAGTGTTGGGCGGTAGGAGTAGGACGACGGCTCTACGTCCTCCTGGTGGGGGCTCCTCACTGGCAGGGTGAGTCAGTAGGATACAGCAGCAGTGACAGGACAGAAATGTGTGTGGGGAGGAATGAATTGCCATAACAACTAGATTGGGAAGAAAAAGGGGTTAAAAAATAATAGGCTACTAAAGATTTTACAAAAAAAATAATTAGCTGATGATTTTGCTGTGTAGTTCACAGCTAAAGTGCTCATTTGACCTCCTTTGCTATCTCCCGCAACTAGTGTTTTTCATTGTCCCGTATATGATTTTCTCTTCACAGCAAAGTCTAGACCCTATTGATGAGGTGGCTGCCTTGATTGCTGCTACTGTCCACGATGTGGACCACCCAGGCCGCACCAACAGCTTCCTGTGCAACGCAGGAAGTGAGCTGGCAATTCTGTACAATGACACGGCCGTGTTAGAGAGCCATCATGCAGCGCTGGCCTTCCAGATCACCACGCGAGATGATAAGTGCAACATCTTCAAGAACATGGAACGGTATGAACTTCACCTGGAAAGGTGTCTTATCTGGATTTTATTTGTCTCTCTGGACGTACACTTGTCACCCCAATTCACTTGGTGTTCACCTTTGAATAAATGACACAACTAAGTTTCCAAAATAAGCTGTGTTTGAAGTTATTTCTGGTTGTAATACAGTACTAACATCACAAGATGTGGCAGTGGTTCTCTAACATTTTAATTTCGAGGACCCATAACTCTGAGTGTATACAAACAGAACCAAATTTGGTTCCATTTGTATACTCTCAGCATTACAGACCTGTGAGGGTCCATTTGGAACCCACTCAAAGAACCATGAGGGACCCCGCTTTGAGAACCACTGTCCTATGGAATAAAATAGTTATACTCGGATGGGGGGGGGGGGGGGGGGGGGGGGGGGGGTATTTGCACGTTGACAGTGGCAGGGTAGTAATTTGATTTAGTCCCGAAGCAGAATGCTGGTCCCCTTCGAAGGGAGAGTGTGAACAATGTATCCATTCATCGCCACTGTCACTGCAGTCCGAAGACGGAAACCGTTCACACGGGCTTCCATACCATTTACTACTCTTCTCCTTTCTCTTCTCCCTCTCTCCACCATGTCCTCCCTCTCAACCCCTCTGTTTGTCCATCTCTCTAGGAATGAATATCGTACCCTGCGCCAGGCCGTCATTGACATGGTGCTAGCAACTGAGATGACCAAACACTTTGAACATGTCAACAAATTTGTCAACAGCATCAACAAGCCACTGGCTGCTCTGGAGGAGAATGGGGTGAGATGGGAGTAAAAGAAATGTGCTTGTCATTTAATGTCTCGCATCGCTGTATATTTCTGACAATTGGTAGCACCTGATATTATTACTATACTGTATATCAACTTTGAGAGTAGTGGTTATCCTCTAGGAATCACATGTTGTACCTTAGAGAAATGCAGCATTCAGGTACACACTATGCATTCCCAAAATAATCCTCCCCCTGCAATACACTTTAACACAGTCATCCTCGATCCAGTATTAAGTGAGCAATAATAGTATTGGTTTGAAGGGTTTTACTGGTTTGGTGGACCTGTCATAGCCTGAGCATGGACATCTGTGTGGGGAGAGAATTCTACAAGTTGGTACAATCTTTCTCATCTCAGTGTGGAATGCTCGGCACAGCCATTTAAAAGATGTCTGGCTTTTTTAACCACTTAAATCCTCTACACTTGGTAAACAGGACCTGAGTTGTCTCTGTGCTTGGACCACTTTTTTTGCCGTCTACTCTACACCAAAAATAGGCAATCTACAAGCTCACAACGCATTGTGAGCTTGTATATCAGCTATTTGGGGCTAATGTGCCCCCCAGTGTATGGATGGCGCTGGCGTTCAGTTAAGGCATGGATGATGGGAATAAATGAAAACACTGGTTCACCTCCCTCCCTGAATTTCTGTTTTCAAAACAGTGGGTTCTTTTTAGGTTCAAAATCATTTTGCACACTTTGAAATTATACAAATTTTCACAAACTTGAAAACGACAACTCTTTCTTGATAGTGCATCTAACTGTTCTACAGGAAGCAACATTTTTCCTTTCCTAAATGAACATCTTTTTGATATTATGAGAGTGGGCCTTTGACCCTACCTACACTAAACTGCAGGCTTTCTATTCCTGGAAAGTTAGCGTGCTATCATAGAAATTAATAAAAAATGAAATAAAAAATGAAATGAAATCTTTTTTTTAATGACAAAACATGCCTACAGATGATGTCACTGTCCACAGCCCTCCTGTGAGACACAGACCGAATTGACACAAATGGTACCAAATCATAATGAGCATTAGTGAGGACCAATTAAGATAAGTCCTATATAATTTACTTTTTCGTACGATGAATTGTGAAAATAGCTGATCTGCAAGCTCACAACACGATGCGATGTGTTGTGAGCTTGTAGATCACGTTTCTTTTTTATATAAAAAATCTTGAAATTGTTTTTTTTTAAAAACCTTTGCACATTTTTGCCTACAATGGAAATAGGTCAACATTTCTGTATGAATAAGACAAAGACTACTTGGGGGAGTTCTCTAATACAGTGGTTGTCAAAGTGGGGTCCGGGGACCCCAAGGAGGTCTGTGAGGGGGTCCCCAGCAAAATGTGTTAATCTAGCATCAAAATCAGTTTAACCGCTTTCACCCTATCGGCTATTTGAAAATAGAGCGTTGTATCGTGAGCTTGTAGATCTGCTATTATTTTTTGTTATCTAGGAAAATGGTGAAATGTTTTTAAACATTTTAACAACACAAATCTTGTATGGGGGTCCCCGGCAGAAATTATTTTCAGATGGGGGTTGGCGGCAAAATACATGGCACATGACATTGAAACCTTTGAGAACCACAGAATGCAGGTTTACATGAATGTTCTTCAACACTGATGGTTTGCCTTTGATTTCAGGGAAACGGTGATGAGGAATCCATCAAAGGTGTGCTGACGTCACCCGAGAACAGGATCCTTGTCAAGCGGATGTTGATAAAGTGTGCGGACATCTCCAATCCATGCAGGCAGCTGGAGGTCTGTATAGATTGGGCTGGACGCATCTCAGAAGAATACTTTGCACAGGTAATTGTACTGTATAATGTATACACAGTATATGCAGTATATATGTATATATATTTAAAAAAAAACATGATGCTGCTGGAATATACAGTACTGCAGATGTATTTTTTTTGTGGTCATTTAACTCGGAGAGCTTTTTTTTTCACTTTTTATGCCTTTATTTGATAGTATACAGTAGACTGACAGGAAATGGGGAGAGAGAGATGGGGAGTAACACGCAGCAAAGGTCGTCGGGATCAGTACTCGAACCCGCGACACGCTGTCAGGCTACTAGGCATTAGCAGCCTAGGTGCCCGGACCGCTACGCCAGCCGCCCGGGCCAATCTGTACACATTTAAAGGCTGTCCACACCAAGCACTATAACTATACAGATGTTGTTTTTTAAAGATTGTTCTAACTCAAGTGAATGGCAGAGTCCATACAACAACAACAGTGGTTCATTATATAGACATTGATCAGTGGTTCTCAAAGTGGGGTCCAGGAACCCTCAGGGTTCCTTGATGGGGTTCCAAATGTTGGACGCTTACAGGTCTGCAACTCTCAGAGTATACAATTGGAACCAAATGGACCCACAAGGGCGGGTCCATTTGGTTCCATTCGTACACTCTCAGAGTTATGGGGGTCTTTGAAATTAAGAGGTTTGAGAACCACCGATATAGATAGTTATAGATAGTGCTTGGTGTGGAGTCTGTGGGCGGCCCCACAGTTTTCTGAAACACTTATGTTGCTAGAATATCAGTGGTTCTCAAACTTTTTTGTTGTCAAGGACTCCCCAAAATGATATGTATTTGGCCGCGGATCCCCATCTCAAAATATTTAGTTCCAGGGACCCCAGAAGCAAAGATTTGAGTTATAAATGTTCACTTTAAAAAGTATATACATTCAAAGATTTACACACATTTTCATGATTTTTCAAAAAATAGCAGATCTACAAGCTCATAACGCGGCACTCGGTGCCACGCTATGAGCTTGTAGATCTGCTATTTTTGAATAGCCAAAGGAATCTAAAAATGACACACACACAGATGACCGTTCCCGGTCTTAATGGGTTAACGCGGAAAGATTTGACTGTGTGTTGGCTGTCTTCTGTGCAGACGGACGAGGAGAAGCGGCAGGGTCTACCGGTGGTCATGCCTGTGTTTGAGAGGAACACCTGTAGCATTCCCAAGTCCCAGATCTCCTTCATAGACTACTTCATCACAGACATGTTTGATGCTTGGGATGGTAAGATTGGACGCCGCAGCTGCAACAGCTATGTGACCATTGGCGGATTTCTTTACTTAAATAAAAAGTAGCAATTCCACAATATAAAAAATGCCCTGTATACAAGTAAAAGGTCAAAATGTTTACTTAAAGGTAGGGTAAGTGATATTTTATTTGTATCTTTTTTTTTTTTTGTTAAAAAGGTTAAAGTACTATATTCTGAACAAACACTCGTTGCTAAAGAGTGTTTGTTCGGTCACAGGGGTCTCTCCAGCTCTTTAGTAAACAGAATATAGTACAATTTCAGGTAGGTTACACATTTTAAGCCAATCAGGAGAGAGCACTGAAAATGCATTTTCTGTTTAATAAAGAGCTGGAGAGACATTGGAGACTCGTTTTACTGAACAAACACTCTATAGCAATATATTACTATCAGAATATTGAGCTATTTAACACTTATTTTAACCAAAGTAAATCACTTACCCTACCTTAAACTAAAAGTACAAAAGTATTGGCATCAAAATATACCTAAAGTACCAAAGTAAAAGTAATCAAATCTTTCCAAATTTGTAAAATGTTTTCAAAAAAATTGCAGATCTACAAGCTCACAACATGTCGCGATGCAATGCATTGTGAGCTTGTAGATCAGCTATTTTCGATATATCGCCAAAGTACAAAATTGTGCTTCAGTGGTTAATGTATGTTTTCGTAATAGTAATCTAAATCTGAAAAGTAACTAGTAAATAAAACTGTCACACAATTGCAGTGGAGTAAAAAAGTACAATATTTTCCCCTGAGATGTTGTGGAGTACGAGTATAAAATACCCCAAAATGTAAATACTCCAGTAAACAAACTACCTCAAAACTGTACGTAAGTACAGTACTTGAGTAAATGTACTCGCCACCACTGCATGTGAAGCACACATTGTACGTCATGTCAGTCTCCCACCTAACACTTCTATGTATTGCATCTATAGCTTTCGCCGACCTGCCCAACCTCATGCAGCATCTGGACAGTAACTTTAAGTACTGGAAAGGCCTGGATGAAAGGAAGCTCCACAGCCTGAGACCTCCTCCAGAATAGGGTGCGACGCGTGTGTGGGTTCAGCCCCTGGACCCTGGGGCTCCTGACGTCCGGAGTTTTGCCCTCCTCTCTTCTCCCTGCTGTGGGTCGTCCTGCTCTTCCCTGCCAGCCCAGCCATAAAGGGCAACCCTAGCCTCCTCCACGTTCTCCCCGTTTCTGTAGCATGCCAAGCGTCCACATGTCTATCCATAATGATCCACAGAAGGACATCCTGACAAAGAACGACAGCTGTGTTGGACTCCACTGGCTTCTAGCCCTGTCCGGGGGAAACTGAGACAAACAAAAAAAAGAAAACGGATGGCAAATGGACACACAGTATCCTTATGAACTTCTAGTGCATGTGGGGCAGTGGCAGTGTAGCTGGTCCAGTGGCATAACTGAGAGACGGTCATCAGAGCCCCCCCCCCCCTGCAGAGGGGGGTAAACATTGACCGGGAGACACAAAAAGCTGTCCAGGCGGAAGTCGCTGATTTGGATGGAGGCATTGGTCCGATGAGCCAGATGTCCAACGTGCGTAGGACCACAGAAAAGCTAATATTGGATCACCGTCCCCGTCCTTCTATCCACTACAAAAAAGCCAGACTACTCCCTTGTGCCCCCTAAGGCCGCACCACAGAACTACACTCCACCCGCTTTGTTTTTTAAATCTATATATTTTTTTGTATGTCCTTCAGAAACACGTCCACTAATCCTGGCTAGGAAGATATGTAGTAACACGAGGCTGTCATAAGAGACAAGGGGGGTCAAGAAGTTTTCTCGGGGGGGGGGGGGGTTCAGGGAGTGGAAATTTACTTAGGCCACTGGTGAGAGACTGAAAACCTCAACATCATGATCATTAGGTAACTAATTACAGATTATTTGGTAAATATTAATTTTGTCTTAGATGTTCAATATTTTCTATACTAAAAATCCATACTTAGATTAGCTGATAAATAAATGAGAACAAACAAATAAAAAAAGAGAGATTAAAGCCAAAACTGATTTAAGATGAATATTACTATAACTCTCAAAGTCTTGTCCACAACTATTATTATTCATATGAAACATTAACATTATAAACATTTTATTTTCTTATCAAATACTACAGTACCAGTTTGAATGAACACCTATGTATTGCACTGTATACCATATTTGAAATGTGTAAAGCTTAATTTATACTCCATTGTGTGAGGGTGCCGCATGCCAAAAAGAGACGTTCTACAAGCTAACAACGTGGTGCAACTTGTAGATCAGTTATTTTTGCCACGCGACACAGTCATACTATGGAGTATAAATTAGGCTTAAGTCTCAGTGATTTGTCCAGGGATGGGATGTTGCATTGGAGAATAAGCTGTTTTTTGTTGATCATCAGGAGAGAGTGTGTGTGTGTGTGTGTGTGTGTGTGTGTGCGTGCGCGCGTGTGTGTGTGTGTGTGTGTGTGTGTGTCTGTGTCTGTGGGTATTCATCGTTGCGGCAATCCCTTATTCTTGGTTTAATGCTGTAAACTGCTTGACAATTGACAATAGCAGAAATATGTGAAAACATTTTGGACTTGAAAGATGTTTTACTCCCAGAAATTTTTGTATCTGGTTTATCCTACTGAAAAGACTGCCTTATTTTATACAATATTTATACAGTACATCCCACTGTGCAACTGCAACGGACATCTGGAGTTTTTATTATTACATAGTGAAAAAAAAGAGTTATGTTCAAGTAAATCTCAATATTTTTATAGACAATGAATTTTACACTGGATTTACAGCAATTTACCATTATAGCTATCTGAATACCTGTGAAGTGGATAGTCATGAAGTGGCATTTTAGTCATGTATACAGAGAACTAAATGGTTTAGAAAGATGTGGATTACAGAATTGTCTATCACTGTCTTTAACCAGTCTAGAGGCCAATTTGTTTTGATTTTGACAAACATCATTCTGTTTTGGCACTTGTCCAAGATCCTTATGCACAGACCCAGGGAACAACTTTTACCCAAGGTTGATTTCAGATTAGGATACTAATATATGGTAAAGAATGTTGCTTATTAAGAATATTTCCTATTTAAACAGTATATAAATTGCCATAAAAAGTAAGCAAATGGTGGTTAATAAGATGTATTGACCATGGTGTCTTTGTTTCTCTCTTATGACAGAATTGTACACTCAATCAGGGGATTTGCTCCTTCTGATTCACTTCTTGGACTGAAGGCACGGAAAAAAATACAAATAAAGAATTAGAACTTATTCAATGGAAAATAAAATAATGTCAATTACATGTTTGTAATCAATTTGCAGCCATGATCCAGTCTCACTCACATCTGATCTCTGCTCTTTCATTATTATGACTGTCCATCAATGCCAGACTCAAGTAGGCTCAAGTATAAGTGCTGTGGTTCTCAAACCTTTTTGATTTCAAGAACCCACAGTTTGGTATGCATTAGGACCATGGACCCCATAACTCTGAGAGTGTACAAATGTATTTGTACACCCTTAGAGTTAAAGACCTGTAAGGGTTCATTTGGTTCCTAACTATCACTGATTTAACTGGGGACCCCCTGGAACCCACTCAATGACCCCTGGACCCCACTTTGAGAACCACTCGGACACTAGTGCATTTTTCACCTTTCCTTGTTTTGCTTTCTACAGCCTTAATCAATAGGCTCTATGCACAGCAGCCATATTGGAAAGAAATTGGGCCTCTTCCTTACTTCCTTCCCAGGTGTTACCGATGATACTAATTAAGCCTCTGTTGCATTTAGTGTAGCACAGTTGTGGTTCTCAAACTTTTCTAATTTCAAGGACCTCATAACTGTGAGAGTGTACAAATGGACCTGTAAGTTACATTTGTACACTCTCAGAGTTACACACCCGTAAGGGGCCATTTGGAACCCCCTCAAGGAACCATGAGGGTCCCTGGACCCCACTTTGAGACCCACTGGTGTAGCAGAGTGGGTGAGTCCAGTGAGCCAACATGCACGATATCAGCACCCTGACTCTGTTTGACCACTGACCAGAATGGAACAGAGCCTTCATTAGTATCATAGTTTAACTTCAACACCCGTGAAGGAAGTAAGGAAGAGGCCCATTTTCTTTCCAATATGGCTGCTGTGCATAAAGCCTATTGTCACCCTACATTTATTTGTGAAATGCTGCTTGTGGATGCCGGTTCATGTGGAGGTCAACCAACGAGGTTAGCTATAATTATAGTTAAAAGTTAATAAGACTAATGTAATACTAACATAATCCTCACTAATGCTCATAATATGGTACCATTTGTGTCTACTGGTCTGTGTCTCAGAGTTGGGCTGTGACACCTCAGAAACCCACCCACCAGTGACTTCATCGGTAGGCAGGTTTGGTCATTTCAAACTAGATTTTATTTATTTTATTTTTTAATGCGAGAACAATCTATAATAGATCTATTATAGAGTGCTAACTTTCAAGGAATAGAAAGCCTGCCTCCTCTGAGACACAGACCAAGTAGACAAAAATGTATCATTTGTTATGGTAACATGATGTTTTTATTACACAAAACCTTTTCTGACCTTTCTGAATCTTATCCCTGACAAGACTAAAAGCTAAAATCAAGCCTTTTTAAATAAATAAAAAAGGAACCCACTTTATACAGAAAACTTACTTAAAACAAAATGTACATTAAAAACTAAAATCTAAAGTAATAAACAAATTAAAAATAAAAACGAATGAAAAATGCAGAACTATTAGATTCAACCTTCTATCATAATGGTGTCAATGGCCAAAAATAACAGATCTACAGGTTACCAACGGGTCATATCTCGAAACGTGCCAACTTGTAGACAGTGGTGTAAAGTATAGTACATTTACTCAAATACTGTACTTAAGTACAATTTTTAGGTATTTTTTATTTTACTGGAGTATTTCCAAATTTCAGTACTGTAACTTCTACTCTACTACACAAATATTGTACTTTTTACTCCACTTACTATTAGATTTTGATTTGATATTATTACAAAACATACATTACCCACTTAAACCCTATACATTTTTGGCCATTTGAAAATAGCCGATCTACAAGCTCACAATGCATCGTTTTGCCATGCATTGTGAGCTATAGATCTGCTATTTTCAAAAGGGGACATTCTGCATAATGAGTGGGCCCTACTCTCTACTTTTGGTACTTTACATTTTGATACCAATACATTTGTACTTTTACTCAAGTACATTTTTAATTCTGGTCTTTTACTTGTAACAGAGTGTTTCTACTTTTCTACTACTGCAGCATTGATACTTTTACTTAAGTAAAAAAAATGTGAGTACTTTTCCCACCACTGTCATGAAGATCTAACTTTTTGGCCGGCGGCGACACCAACTCTCGCGCGATGCCTTAACTTCCGGTCGGTATTTGGATGCCTTGTTTTTGCGACACGCCGTCAGAAGAAACGCTCAGTGTGTCGATAAGCTGTGCTAGATGGCTAACGCTGTGCCAAGCAACACATTTTAACTATCTGTTTAATTGTTTTTTATTCTTCCTTTCTCTCCCGGACCATAGTAGTAGTGCTATGTCTTCGGGGATGACTGGACAAACACCGTAAGTTCCACCGCTTATTTATTTATTGAGCTTCCACTGGCTTCTGGACGGGCGGGTTGAGAAAGCAACTATGCAGTGAGCAAGGTTGCCATGTCCGCTTATTATAAGCGACGTTGGGCTTGTTTTTCTGTGAAGTTGCTTGTAAATATTGGTGGTTGCGGTTTTTTTGGGCTTGTTTCTAAAGTGTAGTTGCTTATTTGGGCGTGTTTCCTAATATTGTTTAAACAAGTGGTTCTTAAACAGGTTCATGGCAAGGACTCTCCAAATTAATAATTATGTATTTGTCCATCGACCCCCCCCCCCCCCATTTTAAAATATTTTGTACCCATACAAGATTTTTAAACAAATTCCCCCCAAGATTGTATTTGAAAATGGCAGATCCTCAAGCTGCGACGCGTTGTGAGCTTGTAGTTCTGCTTTTATCAAATCATGATGTGGCCCACAGTTCGCTTCTTTTGGGCTTGTTTTCCTAGAACCGGTTGCTTGTTTCTCTCACAGAATCTGGCAAGTATTGTGAGCTAACGTTAGCATCAAAAAGTTAGCCTCGCGCACCGCCAAGTCGTCAACGTAAATATGTACTCTGTGTCTGTTACCGTCGCGCGAGCCTTTCTCCGCCTGGACACTAATGACTTACATTACATCAGTGGTTCTCAAACCTTTTTCATGTCAAGGACCCCCAAATTGACACCTATTAGCCCGCGGACCCCCATTTGAAAAGATATGCCTCAGGGACCCCCATAAGAGAAGATTTTTACGGCTCTAGCAGTGATTCTGAACCATTTTAATTTCAAGGACCCCCAGTTTGACATGCATTAGGCTACGGACCCCCATTTAATGGCATTTCTATCTCTGGGACCCCACTTCATATTGTAAAATCAATGTTAATTTAACTCTGAGAGTGTACAAATGGAACCAAATGGACCCGTCATTTAGCTGGGGACCCCCTGGAACTCCCTCAAGTACCCCTGCCTGGTTAGAGTAGTAGACGAGGTTAGCACGTTAGTTTATCACAACACAACAACACCACACACAGCTAAAAAAAAAACTTTATACTTCTGTTAAATAGTGAAAATAGCCGCTCTACATTAAGCTCGTGCGACTATTTTCATTGAATGTTCGCCTGTATTTGCTGAGCTCAGCTAGTATTTGCCTATTTATGACATGCGGAGAACAGGGACGCTATGCTGTGGTCTATGTGGGTAAAGAGATAGCGTACCGAGCTCGTGTAGTTTGGGCGGTTATAAAACTACCGTCAAAGCGTTGAAAGGCGACGTTGACCAGACTCACCCACCCAACAGCCAACACACACACCGTCCTAGATCACCACCAGTTTAGTTTCTATGAATTGACTACAAAGAAAGAACCCCAATGGAAACAAGCCATAGTGCTTTCTTGGGATTAAAATCCTCTTAACAGACCTTGTATTGAACTGTACTTCCCTTTGCTTGTCTTTGCAAACTGTTAATTAAGTATTCAATCAATAATCAGCTGACGTTGCGTTACTCATGAACGTCAACAGTTTGCTAGCTTGCTTCACCAGGGGGTCATTAGAGTTAGAACAGAGGGGTCGCCATCACCAAAATATTTGTTTGTGGTAGGAATCCCCCCCCCTTAAAACAATACAATAATCAATAATCTAAAAATACACATTATGAACCCAACCATTAGCAAAGATGCTTAATGTGAAAAGATCAATTTACACAACACTCCTGATAGTGCTTTCAAATGAATCTATGACTCCTCAATGCTGCTACAGCGCCACACCTTTTGGAGGCAACCCATAGGCATTTAAAAGAGAAACCTGTGGGATTCTTATAAGCTAGTCTCAAATCTCTCAACGGGCCACTGACATTGATGAGACAATCGGCTAAATATTGTGAGCTGGCTTTGAAAAAGCCTCTATGAAGTTGCATGGGTGGCTTTATCAAAAACATGTATGCGAGTCCTTGGCCTGAAAAAACATTCAAGACCCCTAGGCTATTAGTGTTTTGAAAAGTCGACATGTCGATACTCCCCACACATGAATAAGCGAAGCGTTGCCCTTAAGATAATATGCAAATTGTTATTACATGATCAATAATGCCATTTTTGTATTCGTAGGTGCTTGAGCAGCCGGTGGGATAAACCCGCCCCGCCCAACCAGACAGTGGATGGCAGGCAGCAAGGCGGCGTTGGGACACCAGGAGCACCCAACAGCTCAGCGCCCGACTCTTTCATGTCTGCTGGGGAGAGACCAGCACCTGAGGCTCAGGGAGGTGCTGCAATGGCCGCTGCAATGGCTGCCAAAATCAACGCCATGCTACATGCTAAAGGAAAACTATTGACCCCCCCACCATTACTTGCAAAGGTACTTAAGCCCAAAACAGACCTGAGACTGTACTTGTACTTGGTATGCTCTTTCCCCCCCCCCACTCTACTACACCACATTACTCCTTTTGGCAAAGATAGACGATCTACAAGCTCACGGCGTTGTGAACTTGTAGATCTGCTACATTCCCCCCAGAATATGGATGCAAGTGGTTAATTTGTAGTATACCTTTTTTTATATGTGGTGTCCAGTGTGATAATATTATTTGTTGTCATTTCAAATGTGCCCTTTCAGGCCCCTCCAAGTATGCCCATGTCCTCTTCTACAGAAGAAACCGTGGTCACAGAAGTAGACATCAATGATGTACCGATGAACAGTAGGGACCTGCTCACGAAAGGCAAAACACAGGAGGAGGTAAATGGAAGAAATGCTTATTATGTATTTATTGTAGTTCTACATTGAAGGGGAAAATAAAATCTAAAACACAAAGTACTTATGGTTGCTTCTGTTATACAAATATACCTAACATTGTTTGTGGTGCCCAAACTACAATAAAGCCCAAGTATTCTTGTCCTAATTTAAACATGGTCTTCTAGGTTGCTGAAATGTAAATCTCTTTTATCATCTTGGTGAAGCCCTTGACGTGTGTGTACATCATTTTGTCATGCCTTCTTTCCAGATCCGTCAAGTCAGTGGCGCAGTAGTCTCAACAAAAGGTCATTACATGTCTGACACAGAGAAGGGAAAAGGAGGGTATGTACTATTTGCTGTAAACTTGGCTAAAAACCTCTTTACTACATCATTTTAGCACTTGTAGTTCTACACAGCCTGTACTTACATACTGTACCTTGTTTATTTATTTTTATGATTAGAACTAGTTAGTTTGGAAGTTTATTGTGGGACAATTTATTGTCTGGCTGTGCGTTGTTGTCCATGTGGTATTTGTGTTTATGTATTTATTTTGTCTTTAGAGAAAGGCCTTTATATTTACATGTCCAGGGAAAGAACCAGGAGCAGGTCAATAGTAAGTCTCTTCACTTCTCTTTATTCACCTCCTGTGCATTTCTACATGTATTGTTAAGTGTTCTTAACATTTCAGTACATTTAAAAAAATATTTGTGATTAAAGTTTTTAGTTTCAAAATTATTCCACAGTTAATTTTCATTAAAACCGTTAAGTTCAGTTAAATCCCATTTTGTTATATTGTTATATTCTCTGGCCCTATACTCCGCTAATACTAACTAATCAATTCAATATTAGACCGTGGGGTATACTAATTGTAAAGGTAGTTTTTAGAAGAAATTTAGAATTGTAATTGAATGTCTTAGAATTTGTATAATGACCATAATGCAATAGAATATTGTAAAATATGAGGAAAGGTGTTTATTGTCATACACGTACAGATGCATAAAAAGTAATGACATTTTTATGCCTCTGTTAATTCACAATATGGGTTGTAAGTAGGCTAATACACTAAAGCCATGCATGGTAGACCTAAAGCCATGCATGCTGTTGCCAATTCCCTTTTATTAATAGAAAGTGGATTTACTTTAACTACCAAATCCACTGCTAACAGAGTTATTGCGGAGTCAGTGTAGCTGCTTGTATCCAAACAGTGTTTCTTGTTTGCGACATCAGAGGCTGTGCTGAGGATAAAGGAGATCATCTCGGAGGATGTGCTGAGGATGTCGGCCGCATCAGGAGGGCAGCAGGTCCCTGTGATTCCCCCTCTCACTCTCTACCCCCAACCTCCTCGGCCTGCAAATCCAACACAGATGCCACGGTCCAGCAACAACTCCTCATCAGGCCACCGACCTGCAGCTCCACATTCAGGGGTAGGCAGAGCAGCCACAGCATCCATGATCAACTTCACCCTACAGCTAACAATAGGCTCTATGCGCAGCAGCCATATTGGGAATGAATTGGGCCCCTTCCTTACTTCCTTCACAGGTGTTACCAATGATACTAATTAAGGCTCTGTTCCATTTAGTGTGGCATAGTGGCTGTCTTATTTTCAAGGACCCCCATAACTCTTGAGAGTGTACAAATGGACCTGTAAGGGTCCATTTGGTTCCATTTGTACACTCTGTGAAGGAAGTAAGAAGAGGCCCAATTTCTTTCCAATATGGCTGCTGTGCATAGAGCCTATTAGTGGCGCTTCAGCTGTGGTTTCATGCACAATGTCATGTTTCTACAGAAAAGCAACAGTGGGATGTTTGTATACAATGTAGCAGATGAGCAAAATACGTTCATTTTTAAAGATAGACATTTATTGATCCTGTGGGGGAAATTCAGTTGCCAATGGCAGTGCAGCAAAAAAGAGATACAGCTAAGGGTAGCAACAAGATACTAAGAGTAATAATACAAACGCAAAGCCTAACAAAAAAAAGGTAGCAACATAATACTGGGACTAGAAAAGGATTACCAGACACAAGGTTACTACAAACGGTGGGGACTTCATATCCCCCCACGGATGCGTCGACCGGGTATGGCCTAGTCTACAGTAAAAACCCTATCAATAGAGTATCAATACAATATGCAGTATCTGTAAAAATACAGAATCATTCAGTGCAGTATTGCCATGAAAAAGGATGTTGGACATTAACGAATGCAGACAACTCCCAAAATAGACAAAGAGTGAAAACGGTATCAATACAGACATTATCAGTACAATATACAGTAACAGTAAAAATCTATTGGGGGCGATGATGCCTGAGAGGTTACGGCGCGTATCACTTGAGCTCTGATGCTTGACTGTAAGTTACTGGTACAATTCCTGGGCCAGGGGGACTGTTGCTGCATGCCGTTTTAAACACCAAACTGTATATTCAAGTCACATTGATGTCACTTTTTCCCTTGTCTTTCAGAGTTTTGTGCACACAAAGATATTTGTCGGGTTGGACCAGGCATTGCCCTCGTTCAATGTGAATGAGAAGGTTGAAGGTCCAGGCGGTACATACCTGGGTCACATCCAGACAGAGACGGGGGCTCGAGTCTTCCTCAGGGGAAAGACTTCCGGCTACATTGAACAAGCATCAAGACGAGAGTCCTTCGAGCCGCTTTATGTATACATTAGGTAATGTGCATTTGTTGGACTAGCCATTTCAACCACCATATATGTGTGTATAGTTGGACTATAAAGCATTTTCTCTCCTGTTAACCCATTAAGACCTGGAACTGTGTCATTTGTAGATTTGAGCTAAAAAGCATTATTTTACACTTTGGGCTATTCAAAAATAGCAGATATACAAGCTCATTGCGCGGCACCGAGTGCCGTGAGTGCCGCGCTACGAGCTTGTAGATCTGCTATTTTTGAAAAATCGTGAAAATGTGTGCAAATCTTTGAATATATATATATATATATATTTAAAGCGAACATTTTTAACTCAAATAGTTGCTTCTGGGGGTCCCTGGAACAAAATATTTCGATGGGGGTCCGCGGCCAAATACATATAATTGTGGGGGTCCTTGACATGAAAAAGATTGAACACCACTGATATAGAAACATACTTTTTTCAGAATACTGTTGAGATTTAGGAGACATGTAGAATCGGCTTCAGGTCTCAATGGGTTAACTGCTCCCCCCCCCCCCCCCCAAGTCTAATGGTCACTTGTTTGTTAACAGCCACCCAAATGCAGCTGGATTGGAGTCGGCAAAGAAACTCACAGAGAGTTTGCTGGAAACTGTAAGTTGATATTTTCTCACAGGCCAAATAAGGTCGTGGAATTCATCTGACCTGCATTACAATCTGATAGGAGGTACAAGAAGGTGAAACTACTGAGTTGTGTAGTTGTCACCGATACCCACCTCCGAGAGCATATATGGTAGCGTGAACCACTTTATCTCCAGAGATACGTTTGAGAGTGATCTGCACCTACCGACAATGTTAACTGTTCAATGTACGTCACATCCTTGTCTCTAATCCTAAACGTTTCGCCTCTCCTTGTTTCCCAGGTAAGAGCTGAACACTCCCGTATGGTGTCCATCTACACAGCTACGGGCTCCACCCAATGTAAGTATCTCTTTACACCTGTTAAACAGGCAAACTCAACAGGCTGACCCCAATATCAGATACTAGCCACGTAAATGCATTCTTCTTGTGGTAATTAATTCTCTCCTGACGTCTCGTAGTCACTCAACAATAGGTTGGAATAAGTAGGTCAAGGGTTTTTCAAAAAGCCCAGAGTGTTGCCTCAGTATTAGACGTGCTATTAACTCCATGTTCTATACTTTCATTTCAGCATACGCAGCTGGATTTCAACCTAATAGCAATTACTCTAACCAGGGATCCTGGTATAACTACTCAGCGAATGGGTATGCTGGCAGCTATTCAGCGTACCCAGGAGCCGGGGGTTATTGGAGTAATGCAAATGGTCCCCCAAGTCATTCTAACCTGTCGACAAACCCTCAATCTTCTCAGGCAATGGTTCAGTATCCTGTGGTGTGTCCTCGGAAACCACACCCATATCTGGTCCAGGTAAGAGTTTACACAGTAAAGATAATACTATATGGCCAGAATTATGTGGACACCTGACCCATCACACCTAATATGAGCTTCTTGGACATCCCATTTCAAAACTATGGTCATTAGTATGGAGTTCTGGGAAGGCTTTCCACAAGTTTTGGAGTGTGTCTGGGAATGCATTCTTTTTCGAGCAAAAGAGGATTTGTGATGTCAGGCACTTATGTTGGATAAGAACGCCTGGCTCACAATAAGCATTCCAATTCACCCCCAAAGGTTGTTAAGTGGGGTTAAGGTCAGGGCTCTGTGCAGTCCTCTTGAGTTCCTTCACAACAAACCCGTCAAACCATGGCTTAATGGACCTCGCTTTTTCTTGCACAGATATGCAGTCATGCTGGAACATTAGAGAGCCTTCCCCAAACTGTTGCCACAAAGCTGCATGCACCAAATTGACTAAAATATCTTTGTATCCTGTCGCATTAAGATAACACTAAGGGGCCTAGGCCAAGCCCTGAAAAACAGACCCAGACCATTATCCACCAACTCAGTAATTAGTAGGGGTGTCCACATACCTTTGGACATATGTATCCTGTGACCTCAATTTATCACAGTTGATCTTTTCTCAATACTAGGGCTGTTGCGGTGGGGGAATCTTTGCACTGTACCGCGTTACTGTCATTGATCACATCACATATGGTGTTGCATATGCAAATGTATACATTCAATATATATGTCAGTTTGGGGTTTTAAATGTGCTGCGCGTAACAGAAAATAGAAATGCATTAAGGACCATTTCATCAATACATAATTACATATCATTGTTTATCTACAGCATCGGCCATATATATATTGTACATAAAGAAAATGTTCCTGTTAATGGCTTCATTTCAAGTTTGTAATTCATTTGTTTGGGGGGGGGGGGGCTTATCGGCTCACTCAGATTTCGATGTAGGTTTTATTTTCTCCTTAAAATGTTACCAGCCATGCCTGAATGGTTGAAATTATGTTTGTTAAACATCTTTGCAGTCATGGATGTTTGACTTTTGTTTGTAAACCAATCTGTTTTTCAGGGACTGTTTTCAGCTAGACTTATATTATCATTGCATTCTAATGCAAGTATGGATTGATTTGATAAGTTTGACCAAAAATAAAGGCACCTTAGAATTCACTGAGTTGGATTGGCGATCTCAAGCAGGTTTCAAGGCTCTGCACGTTGGTTTTCATACCGTACTGAAATGAATGGAATCCTATGCAGCGTTTCCTCTATATGTACCTGAAATGTGTAGAAGAGAGGTCAATAAACACCTGTGAGCATAGCATATATAAAGGAGACACTTTGTATTTAGCTGATGATGTCAGCACTCGGCACAACATCCACAAGTATCAGGTAGATGTCAGCAATGAAGCAAGCAATGTTAGACGGATTCAGGATTAGTATTGGCCGAAGTGAAACTCCTGCCACTTAAAGTCATTATCGAACGGTAACGTTGCAGAAAATGAGATATTAACTTATTCAATTATTTGGATAGGATTCCTTTCTAGATAACAATAAATGTAAGTTATTTTATCATTACCTCCACTAGACCAGGAGGAGGTTATGTTTTTTGCCCCCGTCTGTCTCTTTGTGTATGTGCGCAGCTAATCTTGCAAATTGCCTGACCGATAGCTGTCAAATTTTGCATGCACACTAACAAAGGAAGACACTCCTCTCTTTCATATGGTCTTTAATATTCATGGTGGCGCTTTGCAAGTACATAAGACAACTCTTCAAATTCATCCCAGTTGCTACAACTCCATCTAGGGGAAAACACTGCAATGGCTTCTTTGGAAATAAAACAAACTAAAGAATGCGTTGGAAAATGTTCCACTGCAATGTCAAGTTTACCCCAGTAGTATGGGATAAACATACCAGACCACTGTTACAGTTCATATGGCTCACATGCTATCAGTAATGATGCCCACCGTGACAAGCCTATTCAACACAAAAAATTATGGTTGGTTTTGCTGCTGAAAAGCCCAATACAAAATCCATGCAACATCTTCTCTTCTCTTAAGGATCCTGGGAACAGCGGCACTGCGGCGCCCGAAGAACCCTCACCAAGCACCCCTGAGTCAGGAAGTCCCAAGCGTCATTTTCAAGAGGAGGCTGGGGAAGAGCAGGTGAGCAGAGTATTGAACTTACGCAACACATACATTTCACGTTACTAATAAATATGCCTATGCACTCTTAATAGTCGATGGTTAATTTTTGATCTTTTCTTAATTTAGCTCACTAGCAGCCTGTCGGAGCCCCCAGCTAAAGAGAAGTCTCCACCTCCAGCCACCAGAATGGCAGAGGAGAAAGGAACAGAAAGGTCGGTTTATACATTTCATCACCTTTTCGAGTGCATATCTGCATCTCTTTGTGTTACAGATTCCCGTAACCCATTAAGACCTGAAGAAGCATCTGTGTCATTTTTTTATTTGAGTTAAAAAGCATTGTTACACTGGCTATTCAAAAATATATTTTCGAGAAATCGTTAAAATTTGTGAAAATATTGAATATATATATATATATATATATATATATATATATATATATATATATATATATATATATATATTTTTTTTTTTTTTTTTTTTTTTTTTTTTTTTTTTAACAAACATTTGTAACTCAAATCTTTGCTTCTGGGAGTCCCTGGAACAACATATTTTGAGATGGGGGTCTGTGGCCCAATACATTTTGGGGTCCTTGACATGAAAAAGTTTGAGAACCACTGACATAGCAACATACGTTAGGATTTAGAAGACATTTTGTAGAATCAGAACCTCAGGCCTCAATGGATTAATGCTACTTTGTCCTCTTCTAGGGTGTTAATGCCTCCACCGCCGCGTCCCATAATGCCTCCGCCGCCACCTCCCGCCATGCCCGCTGCCACCGCTGCACGCAAAAGGCCGAGAGAGACCACCGCCCCGGTGACGGAATGTCCAGCCGGGCCGCCCAGCAGCGCCGCACCGATGGGTATGTAACCCATCTTGCACTTTCTAACCCTGAGTTTGACAGTCATTCTCCTCAGTGGTGTCGTTTGTGTCTGTGTGTGTGAAATGGCCTCTCCGCCTATGGAGGAATGGGAGAGAGTAATGGAGACCTGTTTGAATCCCCCAACTGGTAGAACCCTCTAACATGCTCTTCCTGTATATGTTCTCTGTCTTTCCCTTGTTTTCTCTCTCAACATGTGTCCCTGGACCTGCCTGTTATGGATGTGTGCTCTGCTGCCGTTTCATTTGATATCTCCCCCCGGCTGTGGATCAACTCAAAACCACCGCTAACATGGGGCTCCACAATGGGTTTCTTTTTTTTTGTTTTTCCTCTTTTTTGCCCCCCCCCCCCCCCCCCCCCCCCTCTCCCTCTCTCTCTTTGTCCTCCTACCTCTCTCTTGAATCTCCCCTTCTTTCTGCTTTTCTCTCGTCTCTCCATTTGATTGTGCCCTCAGGTGTGCAGGAGGAGGTGTGTGAGAAGAAGTCTAAAGTGGGAGCGGCGTTTTCAGGTTTGGTGTCCTACGGAGGAGATTCCTCCGATGAAGAGGAGGAGAGGACACGCAGCAGTAAGACCGCTAACTCATAACCCCCCAAACCTTCAACACCCCCTATCCCACCCTACCTGTGATCAGGCCATTCACAGCCCACGGTCTAAAGCTCTTCTGTGTACATCACAGTGCCCCCAAACCCACAGGACCACAATACAATTGTACAATTGACACATTTTCAGTCAGGCAATTTTTTTATTTTAATTTGCAAAGCATATTTTATCCATAAATGAGCCCGATTTCACTTGCTTTGTGCCAGTTGCTGATGATATAAATATATACATATTGTAAGTTTCAGTGGAAGTTTTTTCTTATCTTGGAAAATGGTGTATGCCTGTTCCCATGGAATACTCGACTGTAATAAAGAAAGTGGTAAAATCCTTTGTTGTCCTTAATCCTTCAATTTTTAATTGAACATGGATAATACAAGGACCATACCAGCATCAATACATGTCATTTGCTAACCATGGTTGTGCATTTAATAAGACTTTTCAAATCAAGCCATACTTTAAAATGCAACAATAACATAACCACATGACCTACTGTATCTCAAGCAAGTGTCAAGTCTTTAGAAATAAGATATGCATACATACCATACTGAAATAAAATGAATCCATTGGCTTCCTTGAAAATCAAACAAACCACAGTATGCTTTGAGAAATGGTCATAATCGTAATGTCAAGTATAACTGTATTTGTATTTGCATGTAAGCAATGCTTGTCATTTTTGTAATGAACATTTTGTTTTAAAAACTAGCCATGTGTTTGTGTAGAACATATTCAAAAATCCCAAATAATGATCAAATCCATGGTATCAGATATGCGCGTACTCAGGAGCTTCTATACCATTGTGTACAGTGAGAGCTCCTGGGTTGTCCATGGCGAAGCAGGGGTGAACATACTGCTGGAAATGACCGTGGAAGGTGTGGAGATGTTGCTCCAGATCCACATTGTAGAAGGACAGTGTACCCCTGTTGTAGTCCAGTGCCACCCCTATGCGCACTGGGTTTACTGTGATCCTTAAGTCAGGGCTCCAACCATTGTGCAGGAACTCATACTTATGCCTGAGGAAAGTGAAGCAAGTATTAGTCACGTAAGTAAATGATTCAAACCTTTTGAATCGGGTGATATATAATGGTTAAAATTAAGTATGAAGCATCATCCAAGTCAGAATAAAGTTCCATATCGTCACTGTCGGGCAGAAACCTGCTAACTCAAATTTCCAGCATTTTTCTCATAAATCAATGCCATTGAACACCCTTTACGTCTGTGTGTTGGTTAAAAGAAATATTGAACCGATAAAGTATTAAAAAGCGCACAGAGCAGCTGCTGCAGAGGGGAAGATAAACAAACTGAAACGAGGCAGGGTTTTTTTCCCCGTAGTCTGTTTAAAAGTAACTGCAGTGTACCTGTTTATCAAATGTTATGTAATGTTATGAAAACTATTAATTCTGAAATCTAGTGTGTTCTGAGGAAAGCAATGTGACAATTGAGTTCATATAGCATTTCTCTCGCTAGTTCTACTGAAACTGCAACTCTGTTGTGAATCTCTCTTTGCAGAAGTTATTGTAATTAAAGTCCTGCTCATTGTAGGCCTATATGAGCAGGGTCATGAAGCTTCAGGGCATTAATTCACGTGTTGTGAGCTTGGAGATCCATTGTAAGCTGTTCTGATCAATGATGGACAAAACCTCCTAACTCCACTTGAGCTGGATCTGGGTAAAGTGGTGATAATATAATGACACATGTAAGTATGTATCTCTCATTAATGTGTTTGTGTGTGCCAACGTGGACAGTTCACACTCCAATAAAACACGTCCACAAGTAATGTTATAAACACCTACTGCATTTACTGTCTGCTGTGAAAATGGCCCAATGCTGGTATATGTAACTGAATTGTCAGCCCCTGACACGATTTCATGTTGCTGTGGATTTAGGAAAATAAGTGTGTATTGTCTGTTTTTGCGTAGGCACTAGGGCTAGGCAGTGACACTCATCTTAGGATATTCTCTACATACGCTATCCATAAGAATGCAAAGTGCATTCATGGCACGCGTTAGTGAATGGTCTGCTTAAGTGACAGTCCAAATGTCCAACTGGTCTGTGCCAAGGATAGTTGCTATGGAAACGGTGATGGAAGTCATGGATGCACCACTATCAGCATTTGCTGTGAATACCTCCAACAGGCTTAGTTATGCACAAAGAAGTGGCAGAACAATTCTTGCTTAGGAAAGGATTTTTCTTTTCTTCTATAAAATACCCTCTTGGCCTATTTTTCAGATACTGTATGAGTAGTCCCTGTGAGACATCAGCATACTAACTTGTATCAGACTAACTAAAAAAAGGAAATGACATAGTGTCTACTCGGTCTGTCAGGTACTGTGAAAATGATGTCGTCGAGTCTTCCTTCTTTAGCCAGTACAATAACCAGGAAAAACGAATCAGAGCATCAAGGCATGGCAATAAATAATAAAATAGCATTAAAAGCAAGCTGGTACCTGGATGGAGTGAGAATATGCCTCATACACCAAGATGTGTTGTTTGCCCCTACATATGAGTTCCGGTGGGTGTCTTCATATGCAACTCCAATCCTGTACTCTGTCTCATCGTCCACCTCTACCTCCCAGTAATGTCTGCCTCGTACTGGTATAAGATCCCCCAGCACAGCAACACACCTACGCACATGCATGTACACACGTGTATGCATGTTAATTTGGTACTATGGACACTAAACATACGGTCATTGTTAACGGTGTACGTTAAACAGACGTAGCAGGTCAAATTAAATCCAAGATCCTATGTATGTACATATTGAGGACACGCTATAATAGCAATGTGATTCTTTCACCTGGCAAACGTGTTATCATCAAAGGCCATGGCACTTATTGGCAGCTCTTCATCTCCATAAAACATGGTGAAACCATCTTCAGAGATGGACAGGCAGGGGTGGGCAGTATCCTCCAGAAGATGGAAGAATGTACCTGCATGAGGACCAGACAGACAGACACCCATTGACTGTAGTCAGTGAGCCACCTGCGTGTCGTAGGTGCTATACACAGGCTGATTGGACTTGCTTCTCACCTGTTGTGGAGACGGTGAAAGCTTCGCTCCTGTCACTAGGCCCGCCAATATTGACAGCTCTAACAGAGATGAGGTAGCGTCTTCCTGTCTGCAGTTGGATCTGACACTGACAGGTAGGCACAGCCACTATTGACCTGAGAGATCGAACCAATTCAAAAATAATGTTAACGGGGTACAGCTCACTTCCTCTTCAATGGACTATGGCAGGGGTTTTCAACCAGTGGTCCAGATCTACAAGCTCATGAGCTTGTAGATCTGCTATTTTTGAAAAATCTTGAAAATGTGTGCATATCTTTCAATATGCATTTTTTAAAACAAACATTTTCAACTCAAATCTTTGCTTCTGGGGGTCCCTGGCACAAAACATTTTCAGATGGGGGTCCGCGGCCAACCGTTTATCAATTTAGGGGTTCTTGGCATGAAAAATGTTGAAAACCACTGGACTAAGGCACAAAAAGATGGCAATCTTTTGGCTTGGAATTTAACATTGTTATAATGACTTGCATGTTGTGGGACAAGAGGAGTGAATATCATTCAAAAAAGATTCAATGCACCTCATTCATTCATGCAATTCAGAACGTTTTTAGTTCTAGTTTTAAGTGAAAAATAGATGATCTCAATATAATTATGCTTGGCTTCTTTTTTTTCCCGGTTCACACTGAAATGACCAATGAAACATCACTGCAAATGATTGGACAATATTGCAGCGGAGATCAACACTGCTGTGGGAGGTGAGACTAATAATAGCTTTTCTAGGACACACACACACACACACACACACACACACACACACACACACACACACACACACACACACACACACACACTGTCTTGAATCAGCAGCTCTACAACCATGGGACCTCAAAAGTCCCAGGCAAGCACTATAACAGAGGCTTGTTTATGGATGTATTGAAAGCAAAAGTCTTAGTTACGGGGTGGCACACAGAGGAGGAATAGAGTATCATGGGACGCAGCCTCTACTGTAGCTTGAAGCATAGCAGATTAAATGGGTCATCTCTGATTAGGGTTACTATTTATGTAAGTGAAAACAACATCATGGAAACTTGTAAAGAAAATCAGCATGACAAAGACAAATTTACATAGTCTAGTTTCCGAGCATGAAGTCAAGTCAGTTTTGTGATGGGAACGCGATAAGAAAAAAACAACATATTATGTAATGTACAGTAGGTGTGTGTTGGATGGGGCATACTTACTCTGTTATACCACTCTGCCCACCATCTGTACCCATCTCAGTGAGTTCCACGGTGTAGGAGTCAACAGGGTTGGTGTTTCCTGACTCCCAACGAATCAGAGCCGCCTCTGGGCAGCTGGTACACTGCCTCTGCTTGATCTCAGGGGGAGAGGGCACTATAGCAAAAGCACAGGGAATTGGGGGGGGGGGTCAATACCGTCACGGGTCCATTTGGTTCCATTTGTACACCGAGTGCCGCGCTATGAGCTTGCAGATCTGCTATTTTTGAAAAATCGTGACAATCTTTGAATAGGTATATATATTCTTAAAGCAAACATTTGTAACTCAAATCTTTGCCTCTGGTGTTCCCTGGAACAAAATATTTTACAAATGTTTGCTTTAAAAATATACATATTTAAAGATTTGCAAAAAAAACATGATTTTTCTAAAAATAGCAGATCTACAAGCTCATAGTGCAGCACTCGGTGCCACTCTATGAGCTTGTATATCTGCTCTTTTTGAATAGCCAAAGAAATCTAAAATGACAGAGATGCATCCCCGGATTGAATGGGTTAAATCAATACTAAGGAGAATGACAGGAAAACACTGCAAAGAAGTTTGAGGGCGGAAATGCAAACATATTACCAGTCATGTACAGGGCCTTTTCACTAGCTGGACTGATGCCCGTAGTGTTGGTAGCCGTCACCCAGAGCTCATACTGAGCATTGGGGAGCAGATCTGTCACAGTGCAGTGGGTCTCTTTCACCTTTGTTTTGCACACTTAAAAAAGGGACAAAGACCAGATAGTGTTAATGTACGATTTCCTCTCCCTCGGGTAAATACAATTTCAACATACTGTATAAGTGTGACAGTGTCACGTTATCATTGCAACAGAACTGTTCCATTATTCCTGCCCTGTACCATCTGGTCCACAGGTGCTGTCTGCTGGCGAATCCTCCAGTACGGGTCTGTAGTACAGTTCATAGTACTCCACTGTATCGTCGGAAAACAGGCTCCAGCACACACGCAAGGAC
Source organism: Gymnoscopelus microlampas (assembly GCF_963454915.1). Classification (NCBI taxonomy): domain Eukaryota; kingdom Metazoa; phylum Chordata; class Actinopteri; order Myctophiformes; family Myctophidae; genus Gymnoscopelus; species Gymnoscopelus microlampas. The sequence goes on from NC_139962.1 coordinate 15,997,182, forward strand.
GTCTGCGTGGCAGAGTTGGGAATCTGGGGATTGATTACTGGTGCGTTTGGGGCTAGAATCACATCCGAAAAACAGAAAAGAAAAGAAAAACAAAAACATTATAATTAACATCAGTCACACCACACCAGCAGCACAGTAACCAGCGTTTTGAAACAGCAGGGTGATACGTTGTGGCAGTTCATTATAGTGCTGCTGTCAATTTGAGACAATAGGCTTAATAGATATTTATTTCCTGTTTAATTTGTTTCTCATTTCTATGGAGATTCTTTATGGAATAATCTACACAATGCGTTCTAAAAATGTTATGCATTCTTGCAGAACACACACACACACACACACACACACACACACACACACACACACACACACACACACACACACACAAAGTGTAATCAGGGACAGACAAGAGAGATTCTTTGCTTCAGGAGCTGGAAGGCAACAGTGTCCCTGTGCTGACAGCCTCACTCATTCATTGACACAATAGAAGATCGCTACATAATTAAACACAAATAAAGAAAATTGCTAGTCATTGTTATCGAGGCAACCACAGATTTATCTCTAAAGTAAACTGTAATAATTATGTTCCCTCAAACCTAACCACAACCCCTAACCCCTAACCCCAAGCATAACCCTAAACTGAAGGAACACAGGGCTGAGGGAACATGTGGCTGACCACATTATATACACATAATGGATGGAGTCTGTGGCGCACAATCCCCTTTAAGTGGAACAATTATCTTTTACCATCAAGCTTGACACAGAAAGAATAGCCCAGTGACTGGTTTATTAAAAGCTCAATCATGAGTCAGAATCAGATTCTTGGAAGGTGCACCAAGAAATAGTCCAATTTCTTTGAATGTTAGCTAGGAAAGCAAAGCCGTAATGGCGAAGTGGGTTGATGACGAGTCTCTGCCGCTTTAGAGAAGCTGAGATACCGCCATATTAGTGGGAGAATGTATCTTTTGTCTAGAGTCTGGGAGAAACCACTGAACCTTCTGGGCATAAAGCTTAATGTGGTATGAAGACAACTGGTTGAAATGAAAGGTTGTTATTGTCATGTTCAATATTATTGTTTGTCTATTGTTCAAAAATCATAGTTATCTGACATTTACTGTTGTTGAATGCTGTACATAACTCTATGCAACTTAGATCAGCTGAATGCTGTATGTACCAAATGATTGTGTCTAAAGATCTGAGCTGTATGTGTTAAAAAAAAGAAAAAGAAAAAACCTTCAATAAAATCCACCGAAGTGCAAATTGTTCTCTTTCTCCGGACTTTCCAAGTGTTTGTTAAAAAACTCCCCCCCCCCCCCCCCCCACTATGAACAAGGTTCATAGTTCAGATAACCTCTTTTAAATAGTAAATTGATGCCAAAAGAGCATGTCTACATAGCCTGCTGTAACTGGGATTTCATTCCAGTCTTGTTTTTTAACTCTCTAGTTTGTTTTCACCCAGTTTTAGCACCAAATGCTGGGAGATTGTCCTCAGACGCGTTTAGGAGGCTGGCTTGTGAGTCAAAGGTAAGAGCATTCAATAACACACACAGCAACAAAACATAGTCTATAGTTGTGCACGGTATGTGTGAAATGGAGGATAATCATGGACATCAGACCTGGAACAATGTTGATGGAGTCCATCATGGTTTTGACGTCTGATAGGTCTGCCAGTGTAGTGGTGAACTCAGTTGATGTGTGCACTTTAAGTTCAGTCTCGTCTTTAGCAAACTCCTCAATTCTGATGACAGAAAACAAATTGAATGAGATTTAACGCATGAAGACATTACCAATAGATGGATTAGTCAAAGGGAATAACAATGTTATTTTTGAAACTACGTGCAGGGATTGTGCGGAAACGCGTGCAATGAAAGACGTTGTTATTTGTGTGCATAACCTCTGAAAAACATGAAACCAAATTACCTGTTGATGGTGGGAGTAACTGCCTGTCAACAAAGTTCAAAACACAGCAATTCAAAAACACTTAACATATAGCATATAACCCATTAAGACCTGAAGCCGATTCTACAAATGTCTTCTAAATCCCAACAGTATTCTGAAAAACATATGTTTCTATATCAGTGGTGCTCAAACTTTTTCATGTCAAGGACCCCCAAAATGATTTATTTGGCCGTCGACCCCCATCTCAAAATATGCTGTTCCAGGGACCCCCAGAAGCAAAGATTTGAGTTAAAAATGTTCGCTTTAAAAGAATATTTATTCAAAATGTGCACACATTTTCAAGATTTTTCAAAAATAGCAGATCTACAAGCTCGTAGCGCGGCACTCTGTGCCGCGCTACGAGCTTGTAGATCTGCTATTTTTGAATAGCCAAAGTGTAAAATAATGCTTTTCAGCTCAAATCAAAAAATGATTTGTGACTGTAATATTAACATCATTATTTTTCTGGACTTTGTGAAGAGAGGGCTTCACTAACTAACTGACCTTTAGAAAGAGTCTCTTGTCTTGGGTCCTGTAGATCTCCTGGGCAGCCTCGATGAGCTCCTTTGAAGCATCGAGTGCCCGGCCACAGTCCAGCAGTTGTTTGTACAGGGCTTCCAGCTTTCTCTTCTTCTCCTCCTCCAGCCCGGCCGCCCTCTCATCATAGCGCTGAGATAAAGTCTGCAGCACATCGTTATAATGCTGCTCCAAGTGCTGCTCCTGACGGCCAAAGTTCTCCTGCAACATAACAAGAGGAACAGTGGTGAAAAGTACATTTACTTAAGTACTGTACTTAAGTAAAATGTGGACGTATTTGTAATTTCCAATACTTTTACTTCTACTCCACTACATCTCAGAGGCACATATTGTACTTTTACTCCACTACAATTATTTGAAAACTTTAGTTACTAGTTACTTTGAAGATTTGAAGATTATTATATTATACAACATACATTAACCCCTTTAGCCCTATTTTATACATAGACTATTTGAAAATAGCCGATCTACAAGCTCACAACGCGTCGCGATGCGACGCGTTGTGAGCTTGTAGTTCAAACATTTTAGTACTTTTACTTTTGGTACTTTAAGTACATTTTGATGCCAATACTTTTGTACTTTTACTCAAGTCAATTTTGAATTCCGGACTTTCACTTGTAACAGAGTACTTCTACATTGCAGTATTGATACTTTTACTTAAGTAAAACATCTGAGTACTTTTTCCACCACTGGTGTTTGGGGGAGAGACTGTGTTTTACTGTTTTGCCAAGTCGCTACTCAGCTGCAAAGAGATAGAGAGTAATAGATGACAATTCAAGAAAGACATTGTGTGGGCTGTGGCAGCTCTAGGGCTCAGACCTACAGCGGCACACACACACACACACACACACACACACACACACACACACACACACACACACACACACAGAGAAGGAACACAGCAGTCAACAACACTTGACTACTGATATAACCGAGTTACCCAAAAAAATAACTTTGCCCCATGGTGACAAAGAAAGCAGCAATAAATAGTTGATAACTGACAGGATAAATGGTAGACTATGTACCAGACCAAATCCTGCTTTCTTCAAAAACGAAATTATAAGCATTTCTCTGAGCAAGGGTTTTTACATAACATTTATTATTATGGATAAGTAAGGATAAGGATTATGAATAGGATAAGTTTCATCCCTGATGTGGAAATGGCTTGGATTTTCTTTATACAGTATACAGTTGGTTGGAAATTGTAAATACGCTTAGAGGAGTTCATACTAAAACCAAGCATGGGCTATGACATAGTGGTTAGTCGTCAGAGCTCTGGTAGAGCAATTACACAAGCATTAACTAATGACTGTATTGTTCCCACAAGATCGAACACATTCGGACAGTCTGCCTTCTCAGTTAAGGGGGCAACCCTTTGGAACTCTTTGCCTTCGGTTCTAAAACAAAAAATACGGATGGTAATGTGTTTAACAGAGGACTTAAATTATGGTTGAAATCAAATCAACTGTGCTCACATGTATTTACCTGAATGATTATGTATTTTCTGTTTTCACGAGTAATGTTGGGTTTTATTTTGATAATGTTAATTATTAGTAGATATTTTTCTTGTACCTGATTGGGTTTTAGATTGGTGCTACTGTACATTCGAGGAGCTTCCTTTGGACAGGTATTGAAAATTAGCACTTGTGCTATATACACTGTAAGCAAAACATCTGGTTCGTCCAATGTATTTGTGATGTCCACATCAAATAAATAAATCATCATATCATGACTAGGAGAACAAACTCTTAATCTGATTGGTTTAGGTCCTTAAGAAATAAAAGTACATATCTGAATAAGAAGGAACATTTTGACATTTACTTAGCTACCACAACAGAGAACCTCAACGATCCCTTTTAAGTTTTGTAAATAATAAAGTCTTTGAATGCAAATTGTAAATACCATGTACCACCTTGTGTTTACAAAGGGCTCTGAAACGGTCACTGACAGAGCAGAAATGTTTTAATCATCATTTTTGATTCCTCTAGCTGGTTCTCTGTCTGAAACGGCAACATTTTCAGTTAATCATAATCATGTATGTGTACAGTATATACCGGTATGTCCTGTAAGCCCCCTGCTGTGCAGTGGTCATCTTTGTGTTTTTACTATGATTTCCGAAATGAATTGAATTCATCTGATTGTACGGTATAATTGCAGCATTTAAGTATGCAGGCCTGTTCGTTACAAGTGAACGTCAAGCTCTAATTCTGGCACAATAACAGCCGACTGTGCGGTGTGTAGAGTGTGCACTCAGCTACTTTTTCCACACCTTTCACCCAACTGATCTCCCCATGTATAGTCTGTCTGTAGTAGTCAGCGTGTAGGCCGCTTTAGACACATCATTGTGCTGCAGTGGTGGAAGAAGTACTCATAATGTTTTACTTAAGTAAAAATATCAAAACAGCAATGTAGAAATACTCTGTTACAAGTCGAAGTCCCGTATGGAAAATGTACTTGAGTAAAAGTACAAAAGTATCGGCATCAAAAAATATACTTAAAGTACCAAAAGTGAAAGTACTCATTGTGGAGAATGGGCCATTTCACAGGTTAAAAATGTATAAACATTTTTTTTTAAATTAGCCGATCTACAAGCTCACAATGTGTCGCATCGCGACACATTGTGAGCTTGTAGATCTGCTATTTTCAAATGGCCGAATTATATATAGGCTGAAGTGGTTAGTGTGTTTTGTAATAATAATCTAAATCTACAAAGTCATTAGTAATTAAAGTTTTCATATAATAGTAGTGGAGTAAAAGTACAACATTTTCCTCTGAAGTGTAGTGGGGTAGAAGTAAAAGTATTGAAAATTGTGAAAACTGAAGAAAGTAAAAAATACCTAAAAATTGTACTTAGTTACTTTACACCACTGTTGTACTGCAACTTTGCACACGCTGAGTCACAAGTACCTCTTCATTTATAAGGCCATGCTGAGACAGCACAGCCCCTATACATATTCATTACCCTACAATTACAATTATCGCTTACATTCTCAGTTCTCAAAATTGTGTAAATTAACCTGCCAAAAAAAGCCTTCCAGTTGTCTCATTGGCCTAGAATGATCTTCAAAGAACTATGAAATTGCAGGATCAACAAAAACCTATTTAAAGCTAGGGTTAGTCATGGAGGAAAATGAAATGCAGGCCTGTAAATGTGGTAACATTGTTGGAAAACATAATCTCCCCTCCCAAACTTTCGGCCAAGTGGAGATAATAATCTTGTCCTGACTGACATCGATGTGTAACTTGACGAGACTCTTTAATTGAGGCCTAATCTGTACTAATTTAATACTGCTTATTTTGGCCAGATATCTCTTGCAAATTAGATTTTTAATCTCAATTACACTAACTAACCTGGTTAAATAAAGGTTGTAAAACTGTAGTGTAGGCAGGTGTGTAAACAAGTAAGTCAGTCAGTAAGTCACAGTTGGCAAGTGTGTGCATATGAACAAATTATAAGATTTCTATAGTTTCAATGTCCAGCCACCAGCCTTATTCACTTGTGCAAGCTGAAAGAAGCTCACTAACTGACTTGTGTCTGTACCTCCACAGTGAGAAAGATCTCCTCCAGATGACCTGCAAAGTTCTCCATCTCAACGACCTTCTCCTGCAGCTTGCTTCTGGTGGTCTCAATCTGAAAGCAGAAACAACGATAGACCATTCAGTTCATGTGGTGCTCTCGACTTGAATCGGACCACTTCGACATGGTGTTTGATGGAATGGGATATGGTAAAACATTCATGAACCCTTTAAAACCAGGAAAGCATCTGTGTCATTTACTCATTTTAGATTTTAATGTTTGCTATTCAAAAATAGCAGATATACAAGCTCACAGCACATCACCTCATGCCGTGCTGCGAGCTTGTATATCTGCTATTTTAGATTTGTTTTTGTATTATTCATTCATTTCCCCCCCCCCCCCACATGAATCAAGTATGCTGCATTTCAAGCAGTACAAAATCAAAGCTATTTATATTTCTATTATTGAAAAATCTTGAAAGTGTCTTGAATAATTTTGATTTACGAAATAGTTTGAGATCTACTGATTTAGAAGGCATTTGTAGAATCTGCCTCAGGTCTTAATGGGTTTAATAACTATTTTAGCGGCCACAGGCTATGACTAGACCCCCAACGGACTGTCAATAACAACGTCACCCCCCCCCATACCTCATGAGGTTCTTGATCGTCAAACACACTGTTGTCCCCATCTTCAGCCCCAGTGGGGGATGGGGAGTCCTCCTCGCAAGGCTCAAAGTGCAGAGACTCATTGGTGTCGATGGAAAAGCGCTGGTAAGTGGACAAGTTGGCTTGGTTCTGCTTCCTCGCACCGCCTGGCATCCCACCAGAAGGCTCCATGTTGTGGCCGTCCTCGTGGTCCTCTCCATCCTCTGTGATCACATCCAGCCTGCCTCCTCTGGGGTTATCAAACACCTCCATCACAGCCAAGAGTCACTGCAGGGACTAAATGTTTGAAATTCATTAATAACATAACAAAACAAAACAAAACAAAAACATGCAGTAGGCGATTGAGACACTCTTATTTCACCTGACAGTCATGTATTTAATAACCAATCATAGTATGTTGATTGTTGAGGAAAAAAGTGCACCAAGCAACTTGCACAGAATTAGATACACACAAAGTTACACAAGCACAAGATGTCTTTTCCCAGTATTAACCCAACATATTCAGCTACAGTAAAGCTATGTCTTTTTCATTTAATTGTACACACTAAATAACAGTTAGATGGTCAATTTACCTGGACGATGAATCACTTATTCAGTCTGTTTTTAATATCCATTGAAAATGCAGAGTAAGGGCGGTGGTAGTTTTCGTACAGGCCAACTTTACAAGTGTCAGACAGTCAGAGCAAGGAGAGCCACACACACAGTACTGTGACAAGAATAGACTGGCAGCTCAAATGACACAAATATTCAGTGGTGGAAAAAGTACTCACATTTTTTACTTAAGTAAAAGTATCAATACTGCAATGTAGAAATACTCTGTTACAAGTAAAAGTCCGGGATTCAAAATTTACTTGAGTCAAAGTACAAAAGTATTGGTATCAAGATGTACTTAGTACCAAAGTACCAAAAGTAGAAAGTAGCACCAAGTATGCACAATGTCCCGTTTCACAACTTTTCAAATTAAATATATAAACAAAATATTTTCAAATAATATGTATATATGGCTGAAGGTGTATGTTTTGTAATAATAATCAAAAGTAACTAGTTATCTAAAGTTTTCAAGTAATTGTAGTGGAGTAAAAGTACAATATTTGCCTCTGAGATGTAGTGGAGTAGAAGTAAAAGTAATGAAAATTGGTAGTACTCCAGTATAAAAAGTAAAAAATACTGAAATGTGTAATTAAATAGCCTACTGTAACTTGAGTAAATTTACTTAGTTACTTTACACCACTGAGCACAGAGGGACGTCAGACCTGACTTGAATAAATGCGACACAACAATATGCGTTATAACGTTTTTCATTGTGTTTGGTCATGTTTTGCCACATAGTCAACATTATATCCTTATCATTGTCTTTGCTACTATCAGCAAATGTGGAAATCCCCGACCGACCCACGTGACTCAAAGGTCAAAGTTGAACCTAAACACAGTCCTCCTACGTCATTGCAAATGGCGGACGGTGTAAACAACACAGAACACTGAAGTGTGTGTGGACATATTATGATTTTAACACACACACATGATGAACAACAACGCGGACTTCGAGCGTCTGGACAGCCTGGACGGCTGGGTCGCCATCAAGACGGACATATTCGTGGAGAACGAGACGTTCAAGCTGGGCTTCATCGTTCAGTGGAATGTGATCGAGTGTCAGTTCGCTGTCACCTGTCACAACAGGACGTTACAGAGAATGAAGCGCAGGGAGCAGGACGGGGGGGACACCAGTAGTGACAGCAGCTGGGCCGGACTGTTCTCTGTCACGGACCTGGACAACGTCCACCACCAGCTGGCCTCCATCGCGGACGTCTTGGGGCCGTATTTCCCCGATCTGTCCGCCTTTACGCAGGGCAACATCTGGGACCTGATATTTCCAACCAGTCGGAAGTCAGCTGATGGTTCTGAGGAGGACGAGAGGGATTTTGACACGCCGTGTCGACAGCTGGAGAAATACTTCAGCACGGCGATCGACGTCTGCGGACGCAAGATCGTGCTCGATCTCCTGTTCACGCAGGACGAGCCCGACATCGAGGAGTATTTTGAGAACCTGCAGGAGTTTAGGAAGAAGACCATGCAGGATGAAGTGGCCAGGGCCAAGGAGAGCCTGCGGAAGGTGAGGCGAGTAGCCTACACTACACACACAGGTAGCCCCACATCCCTAGTACCTATACCCATGAGCCCATGAGCCCAGCATCACTACCAAGCCCACCAGCATCACTGCATCCCTATTCCCTATTCCCTACCCAGGAGGAGACCTGCCCAGCAAGTCCAGCAGCACCCCTCCCTCCTTACCCAATCTCAGCATCCATACCTATGAGCAGCATTCCTATCCATGACTAGGGCTGTCAAGACAAGGGTTCGAATCTTAACGATTCCAGTTCCTTAACTATTCCCTCTCAACAGTCTGATTCCCTTAACGATTTATTTAGGGCGTTCCTATGGACCCTTACGGGTCCATTTGGTTCCATTTGTACAGAGTTATAGTGTTCCTTGAAATTAAAAAGTTTGAGAATCACCAGTATTGTAATAATTATATAGCAGCAGACGTGAAGTCCACATACCAGCTCTGACAGTGTGATTAAAACCGGGTTCCGGAAACGGTTCCAAATGTGATGGAACCGATTCCGGTTACTCAATTTTGGATCCGGTTCCCCCTGTCCCTCCGGTTCCGGATCCCAACCTTATTCAAGACGATTCATTGTCATACAAATAATTGCGATTAACTTTTTAATTGGCATTGAACAGTACACTGGAACATACAAATAAAACAATAATTTCTATTTGGCTTTTAGGCTTCGTAAACAAAAGTTGCACTGGGCAGATATGACAGATTACTTAATATACAAAGAAATGACTGTCGTATTTAGTAGCTGTAGTGTTTTTCAGGGACTCCAGTTGTTCACGACTATTCTGTTGAAGTTTTTGCACTGGTCGGCTTACAGTGGATGTGATTATAAGAAGGGCGCTATATAGTAAAACCCTGAGTGTTTATACACTCTGTGCATAACTGTAGTCCTGGGTTTCCAGGAGGTGGCATACCAGATTACTATTCCGGATCATTTAGATTTGAACTGGAAGGTGTCATATGTGCTTTTGGTTCAAAGCTGCTGCAGAGCCAATCAAACAAAGCTATGGTTAGGCCTGTCACAATTATTACATAATCGTCTAATGATTAGATTAATCGCAATTATTTGAGATAATCACAATTATTTTGTCATCGTTTCTTTGTTGAAAAGTTTTCATATATTTTCATACATTTAAAAAAATAGCGGAAATGGCAGATCTACAAGCTCGTTTGTAGATGTTTTTTAAAATATAAAGTTATTGTCATTTATTTCTTTGTATATTTTGTCATATCTGCCATGTGCAACCTCAAAGCCTAAAAGACATGTAGTTTTTATTCATAATGTTCCAATGTTCAACAACAAAACCGCAATTAAATCGTTAATCGCAATTATTTGTGTGACAATTAATCGTCATGTAAACCTTCATCATCGTGACAGCCCTAGCTATGGGAAATTGAACTGGAACAGGAAACGGATATGCCTATTTAACTCTGAGCACCAAGGACTTTACTATGTTAGACAGAATGTTATTATTGTAGCTATAGATAGTTTATTGATGCTTCTCTAAACAACAGTGTTGATGTCTTTAGTGTCAAGAACAGGACACCTTTCCCAACACATGCCTTTCTGAATAGCCAAGCGTGTGTGTGTGTGTGTGTGTGTGTGTGTGTGTGTGTGTGTGTGTGTGTGTGTGTGTGTGTGTGTGTGTGTGTGTGTGTGTGTGTGTGTGTGTGTGTGTGTTGTGACAGCTGATACAGAGCCACGGCGGTGCTGACAGAATGGTTCTGCTGCTCAGCATCTACCAGGAGGAGGACCAGGCTTATCAGGACCTGGTAACAACGGCTACAACCTTCTTCCATTATCTGCTTCAGCCATTCAGAGATATGAGAGAGCTGGCCTGCCTCTACAAGATGGAGATCCTGGTACATAATACACTTTATCCCCCTAATACAGACAGTAGTGGTGTCAAAAAGAATCGATTCATAGATTAATTGCGATGTGGACTTGGACGATTATATATATATATTTATTTTAACCTTTGTGTTTATTTGGCATTTTCAGCATGTTAGACAGGGGAAAAACATCATTTCATCATATCATATCATTTCATCACATCATTCTTTCTTTAGTTTTTTTCCCCGAAAAAGGACATCCTTTCATCATATCATTTTTTTGTTTTCCCCCACCACCCCCCTCCTCACAGCACAAAGTACAAAAGTAAACACAGACATGTACACAAATGAGAAATAAAATTAAAATTAAAATTAAGCACACCTCACAACATGATTAATTGTTGAAAAGTAAATGAATAAATAGTAATACTAAATAATAATAATGAAAATAATAAAAAATGACCCCCCCTCTCTCTCTCTCTTCTTAAATCCTAACTTCAAGGCCTAAATGCAGCCAGGTTGCAGACACCGTCCAGGATAGACTTTCAATCTTCCACATCATTTGCCTCAGTGAGGTCTATTAGTTTACGCCAGATTCCCTCAAACTAGATTGTTTTTTTTTAAATGTTTTTTTAATATTGCACAGAGCATCAGTATATCTGACTGCTTGTATTGAATGATGAAAAAGTTGCCATTTTGTGCAGTAATATAGAAAAGTGTGAATCGAATCGTTACCTGGTGAATCGTAATTGAATTGAATCGTGAGGGCAGTGCCAATGCACACTTCTAGAATACAGACCTGTCTCAGCAGGTCTGCTTGTGACAAGCTGTTCGAGTGTGTGTATATCAAAACACCAGGTAGTAAAAGGTCAGACTGGGGGGAAAAAGGTCTTTAATCCCTTTAGCTAGCTATGTAAACATCAGCGTGATTAAGATGACTGAATATTTATCTGCTCGGCGGCAGGCAGCATCATTAACCATTACTGTACCTTGAGCTGCTGCGGGGCGAGTTGTGACCTTGAGTCAGTGAAGTGGTTTTCAGGCAGTGGTGGAAAAGTACTCAAATGTTTTTTTACTTTGGTAAAAGTAATCAATTGTATCAATTGCAGTATCACTGCAATGTAGAAATACTCTGTTACAAGTGAAAGTCCAGAATTCAAAATTTACTTGAGTAAAAGTATTGGTATCAAAATGTACTTAAAGTACCAAAAGTAAAAGTACTAAAATGTTTGAAAATAGCAGATTTACAAGCCCACAACGCGTCGCGGGCTTGTAGATCGGCTATTTTCAAATAGCCTAGGTATAAAATAGGGCTAAAGTGGTTAATGTATGTTTTTTAATGTAATGATTTATATCTACAAAGTAACTAGTAACTAAGGTTTTTAAATAATTGTAGTGGGGTAAAAGTACAATATTTGCCTCTGAGATGTAGTGGAGTAAAAGTACTGAAAATTCAAAATACTCCAGTAAAGTAAAAGTACCGCAAAGTTGTCAGCTGTTTGCCTTACTGTTGCTCCCTTTGCAGAAATGTTTGGATTTTGAGGAGCTGGGTCCTAAAAGAATTGCAGAGCTGGAGAAGGAAGTGGAAGAGTGGAGCAGGAGAGCAGAGGATGCTGTCTCCTCTATTCAGGACATCACCGTCAGCTACTTTGTATCCACTTCAAAGGCTCTGGCAGGTATAGACAGCCCTCTGTGAGTCTTTTAGTGTGTCCAGAGGGAAGCACGCACATCCCAACAAAAACTTTTCAGGTGCTGAACAACAATACGTACATTGGAGGGAAAGGAAGGGAAGTTCGCACACTGTAGCCCCCAGTAGATCCCAGTTGAAAACACTACTAACTTAATACGTTTTCTACTGGGAGCTACGGTGTGCGAACTTCCCTTCCTTTCCTCTTTTTCGTGTGTGCATCAGAATCATCATTATTGTCACATCACAGGTTTCAGGTTTCATTATGTTTTGGTTTATGTTAGAAGAGAGGTAGAGTAAGAGCGGGAGATATGAAACAAAAACAAAATAAAACTAGAAAATGTGCTCCTCGGAGCACAGGTCTCCGCCAGTATTGTTCCTGATTAATCCTGTCTTACCTCACTTCAAAAGATATATATGATCTTTTGAAGTGACTTACCTATTTATAGGTCTCTATTTCATCATGCGTCTCGCTAGCCAATCAAAGCACACCCTTTCAAGCTTGACCAATGTTAGCTTGGTGGACACACGGAAGGACGAGAACGAAAACATAGTCTCCTGGCGGAGACAAAAATAGAAGCATGTAAAACTAGAAAATGTGCTCCTCGGAGCACAGGTCTCTGCCAGTACTGTTCCTGATTAATCCTGTCTTACCTATTTATATTACATATTGTCACGTGTCACTTGACCAATGTTAGCTTGGCTGATGGATAGATGTGTCATTTCAAAACATATAAATGATGTTTTGAAGAGACACACCTATTTATAGAGCTCTATTTCATCATGCGTCTCGCTAGCCAATCAAAGCACACCCTTTCAACATATTGTCACGTGAAGCTTGACCAATGTTAGCTTGGTGGACACACGGAAGGACGGAAACGAAATCATAGTCTCCTGGCGGAGACAATGATCAATGATATATACCCCAAAAGTGTGTGTGTGTGTGTGTGTGTGTGTGTGTGTGTGTGTGTGTGTGCAATCATGGGTATGTCTGCATTTATGTGTACAGCACAGATGTGTGCATGATGAATACTTGGCCGTAATCCTATTATTCTATTATTATCACTCTGTTACAAGTCATGTATTTTGTATATCGTCACTGTCGGGTGGAAACCAAAACCAAAACTGTTACTTTTCAGGATTCAAATTCAAAAGTAGCAAAAGTAGCAGATCGACAATCTCTAAACACGTGTTTCAAGCTCGTAGATCTGCTACTTTTGATGCTTTTCGTGTGACGCTGTAGTATGATCAAGTAGTGTGTTAATTTACGGAAGAATAATATAACATAATATAAAAACAGAATATGGATATAGGAGGTTTTTGCCCGACAGCCACGATATACATACACAGTATGTATTTGTAGTGTTTTAGCACAGTGCGTCTCAAACTTTTTCATGTCAAGGACCCCCAAAATGATATGAATTTGGCCGCGGACCCCCATGTCAAAATATGTTGTTCTAGGGACCCCTCAGAAGCAAAGATTTGAGTTACAAATGTTCGATTTAAAACATTATTATAGTCAAAGATTTGCACACATTTTCAAAAATAGCAGATCTACAAGCTCATATGAGCTTGTAGATCTGCTATTTTTGGATACCCAAAGTATAAAAGGTTAAAGTGGTTAAAACTATTGTGATGCTATATTAACACATTCTGCTGGGTACCCCCTGGAACCCCCCCAAGGACCCCTGGGGGTCGCCGGACCCCACTTTGAGAACCAAAGTTTTATCAGACCCATCATTTACATGTGTCCAGGTATGGTGAAGCAGATGGAGGTGGATAAGAGTCGCTTCGGACCGGCTGCCTGGGCGTCTGCCGCTCCCAGGCTGGAGAAACTGCGCTTCATGTTGGCCAAAGAAACCCTGCAGCACATGAGAGCCATGGAGATGTGCCTCAGCCGCAACAAAGACAGCATCAGGGAGAAGGTGTGTGCCTCACTTAACCCATTTTTTGGATACATTGTTTTTTTTTTTTCAAGGTAAACAGAAACGTGTGAGATCACCAGTGCACATAAGAGGCCATATACAGGGAAAACCAAGACAGAAAAAGGAAAAGAAAAAAGAATACACATACACACATGTAGACATACAAAATAAAATAAATAATAAAATGAATTAAAGTCAGACAAACATAAACTCACAAATAGCTAAATAAGTGAGATAAGCTAGATAATCAACATACATGCATTAAATAAACATGCGTACATGCATTAAATAAACATGCGTACGTGCATTAAATAAACATGCGTACATGCATTAAATAAATACATGGACAGACAGTGTACAGAACTCCATCATTTTGAATGTGAACATTTGTGCAAATCTTTTTTAAAGCAAACATTTGTAACTCAAATATTTTCTGGCGATTCTACATGTCTTTGAAATCCTACAGTTTAAAAAAAACGTACTGTATGTTTCTCTATCAGTGGTTCTCAAACCTTTTCATGTCAAGGACCCCCCAAAATGAGCGCTATGAGCTTTTACATGTATATCTGCCATTTTTGAATAGCCAAAGAAATCTAAAATGACACAGATGCGTTCCCAGTCTTAATGGGTTAAGACCTGAGGCCGATTCTACAAATGCCTTCTAAACCAGTCGTTCTCAAACTTTTTAGTGCCAAGGACCCCCAAATTGTATTTGGCCACGGACACCCATACAATTATTCAACACATTTTAAACACTTTCAAGATTTTTGTTCAAAATGTTCAAGAATAGCAGATGTACAAGCTCTCAGCACGGCACAAAGTGATGCGCTGTGAGCTTGTAGATCTGCTATTTTTTAATAGCCAACGCTAAAATCTAAAATTACACAGATGCTTTCCCGGTTTTAATGGGTTAATATCTTCTGATCAACAATATTACCAATATTATTATTATTAATATTCCCCACATGATTTTTGGGGGGGTCCAGATGACAGTGTTTTAAGACCTTTTTAAACGTAAAAAAAAGAGAGGAAAAAAAATAACATTACTGCATCAAAAGTAATCAACAAACTATACTATAAAAACTGGTCAAACATTGGCCAAATTGTCAAATAATATAAGAAAGAGGCAAACATTTTGAAAGTAGCCGATCTACAAGGTCACAACGCCTTTCAACACGAGGCGTTGTGAGCTTGTAGATCTGGAACCGAGTCAAACTAAATGTAATGCCTCAACTCCTACAATTCCAAGTGCTTGTCAGGGTGGGGGGTCCCCGGTTCAGAACCACTGGATTAACCTACACTAGACCTGTGCCTGTCGGGCACCGGCCTAGTCGAGAATGATGCAAGTTGGGAACCGATACCCGTTCTACCCGTCTGGAACGGTCTGTCTGTCTGTGTACCTTTTGTGCCCATATGGAGATCTACTGTATGTGCCTGTCTGTCTGAGAACTGTCGGAGTACTGTATATCTGTCTGTCCTTGTCCCTTTTATGGCCATACTGTATATGGAGATCCCAGATGTTATCAGTATATGGCCATATGGGGGGGGGGGGGGGGGCAGGGTTGCCAGATCTGCTTATTATAATTTCCCCGCAAGAATCTATTTGAGAATAGCCGATCTACAAGCTCACAACGCGTCGCATCGCGACGCGTTGTGAGCTTGTAGATCGGCTATTTTCAAATAGCTGATGTACATGTTAAAGTACTCATGTGGCCCATAGCCGCTTCTTTTCGGCTGGTTTTCCTAGACCTGGTTGCTTGTTTCTCTCACATAATCTGGCAACACTGGGGGGGGGGGGGCGGGGGGCGGATATTCTGGAAAGTCCTTGTACAGTCTGTGGAAAATGTGTGGAGAATGTCTGAAGAGTGCAAACTGACTGTGTTCGATGCGGTATATCTCCATCTGTATAACCTCATTCCAAATGTGCATGTATTCTCTCAGGCATCTCACCAGAGTGCTGTGCCAAATCACTGTGCTGTTTGTACTTGTGTACACGCTCCTCTGGTCTGTCTGCATGTCTACAGCAGAGAGAATTATCAGAACGGGCACGGTGCCATCGTGCTCTCCTGTACCGCTCTCTTCTCTTTTGGTGTTCCAGAACCGATATGAATCTGGCTGCCACAGTGCTTTGATCTATTTATAAAAAGCCTGACTAGAAACCTGTAGAAGCCCCCCCCCAGATAGGCTGCCACACCACAGCCCCTTTTGTTTGTGTTTGTTTATGTGAGAATGTGTGACGGTGTACAAAGGTGCCAGCTGTGTACTGTACAGTAGGTTTGTCTGTCTGTCTGTCTATCTATCTATCTGGCTGGCTGGCTGGCTAGTATCAATGTGTTATCACATACTTTTAGCTTTTATATTTTTATACGTTTTAAATTAATTGTATAGTGAAGAGTATGTGTAGTATGAAAAAATTGAACAATAGGGTCCCAATAGGGCTTGTACATCTTTGATTTGATTTATTTAGCACAATGTAAAAACAATACAAAAACAAAAATAGTACTCAGAATATAAAAAGAAAAGTGCCAGGAGGAGGCAAGAAGCCCAAAGGGCTTATACGAGGCCTCTACCTATCTATAACACAATACAAATATGAATAGAACATGTAAACAAGAACATATAAATATATAGAATTTACAAATAATATGATTGCAGTATAAAAATAAAAATCTACAACATGATTGAAATACCTGATTATCCATAACAAGATTACTGATCAAAATTAGCCAACATAGTTGACATAGTTGAGTTCAGATTTTACAGGATAGTTAAATCAAATCAAATCCATAGAGCAACCAAGCAAACAGAGAATAGAGAAGAAACAAAGGTACAAACCAAACAAACATCTCCATTGGTGAATAGGATTTGTTTGGATGCTGGTTGACAGAGGTGAGAACGTGTGAATAAAAGTGTGCAATAACCCTGTCATCATGCCAGCATAACAACATGTGCATGTGTGTCTGCAGGTGTCATGCAGAGAGCGTGTATTATGGGTAGCAGATGGTTGTGCATTTTTTAATGGACAAGCAGGGACACACCATAATCTGAAAATGTTATTTAACCAAACTAAGTACTAAGCCCAGTATTTGAGTCAAAAGTTTATAGTCAA
The DNA here is from genome assembly GCF_963454915.1 of Gymnoscopelus microlampas. Lineage (NCBI taxonomy): Eukaryota > Metazoa > Chordata > Actinopteri > Myctophiformes > Myctophidae > Gymnoscopelus > Gymnoscopelus microlampas. Next base: position 16,014,512 of record NC_139962.1, read on the forward strand.
ATATTACTCGACTACAAAGTGAAAGTTGCTCCGTCAAATTTGTACTGGAGTATGTCGCATCGTAACGCGTTGTGAGCTTGTTGCTCAGCTATGTTCTCTATAGTTTAAATAGGGCTGAAGTGGCTCATTCATTTGGTACGTTTACCCCTCCTATAAATATAGTGGAGTCAAAAGTACAATATTTGTCTTTGAAAGGTTGTGGAGTAAAATACATAAGTACCCCAAAAATACAAATACTCAAGTAAAGTATAGATATTATATCTCTGCTGTCGGGCAGAAACCAGCTAACTCCAAAATGTAAAATTTTCGTTAGGAGGTTTTGTTCTAGCCTGGTAAACCCTCCCTCCAGAAATCTCAATTGTATTTTATTTCAGGAGTGAGTCTGGCCTGCAGACCTATATGGGCAATTTGGCTGTGGGCTGGAGATGGGTGGGAGTAATGTAGCATTGATGTCCAAGTGGCCCTTTGATGTCCAATTAAGCCACTTTAGGCTGCAGTGATTATCATCAGGAGTAATTGGTTTGTCTTTGATGTTAATGAGCAGCTTGTATGAAAGGTGTATTGATTAATGACGTGTGAACCACTCTGGTTCCACCTGATTGGCCTAACCCCTCTGTCAATCACAAAACAATGAGCGAGGACGCTGATTGGCTCGGTCAGTTGGTAATTCCGCTAGAAACTCCCACAATGGGCAATCAGGCCAGACTCACTCCTGGAATCAAATGGAAATGAGATTTCCGGAGGGAGGGTTTACCAGGCTAGTTTTGTTCATCATTGATAAGAACTGCTGAATGGACCTCAATGAGGTTGGAGGTCAAAAGGGGGTGGAGCCTGGAGTCAGCAAAACCAGCTAACTCCACCCCCCTTTGGTGGAGTTAGCTGGTTTAGTAGAAGTTTGAGGATCCAATGGAGTTACATAGCTGCTTTTGTCAGAAGCACTTTCTAATACTTTTCATTGGTTCAATATATTTTTTTACCAACACACAGACGTAAAGGATGTTCAATAGCACTGATTTATGGAAAGAAATGTGTAAATAGCAGATATACTGTACAAGCTCATAGCGTGGCACCAAGTGCTGCGCTATGAGCTTGTAGATCTACTATTCTTAAAAAATCTTGAAAATGTTTGCAAATCTTTAAATATATATTTTTAAAGCGAACATTTGTTACTCAAATTTGCACACATTTTCCACAATTTAAAACATTTTTTGCAGATATACAAGCTCATAGCCTGGCACTCGGTGCCAGGCTATGAGCTTGTATATCTGCTATTTTTTTAATAGCCAAAGACATCTAAAGATGACATCCCGGTCTAAATACTCAAGTAAATGTACTTGGTTACTGTCCAGCACTGATTTAGCACCCTTTTCTCGTGGCATAGATGGGTGCTCTGTCTGCCAACGAGCCAGCACGGTCTGCGTGTGGCGAGGGCCAGCAGCCGGAGACGGTGGACCAGCTGGAGCTGCAGTTCTATGAGGCCCAGCTGGAGCTCTACGACACCAAGTTTGAGATCCTGAAGAACGAGGAGCAGCTGCTGGTGGCTCAGATAGACACCCTACGAAGACAGATTAAAGGTACGCTGCGTGTAGTCTTCTATCACAGTGGTTCTCAACCTGTGGGTTACAGTGAAATCACAATTTAAGGCCTCTCTCCTCTTTTTTTAAAGATTTATTTTTGGGCTTTTATGCCTTATTGATAGGACAGTAGGCTGACAGGAAATAGGGAGAGAGATGGGGAGTGACATGCAGCAAAGGGCGTCGGGCTTGGGACTCGAACCCGTGACGCGCTGTCAGGCTACATTGATCCTAGGTGCCTGGACCGGTACACCAGCTGTCCAGGCCTATTCAAGGACTTTTAATACCTTTTTAATACCTAAAAAAAAGAAAGAAAGAAAATAAATAAGACCATTACTGCATCAAAAGTAATCAACAAACTATACCATAAAAACTGGTCAAACATTGGCCAAATTGTCAAATATTGTAGGAAAGATGCAGAAATTGCAAAAATAGCCGATCTACAAGCTCACAATGTGAGCTTGTAGATCTGCTAAATGTAATGCCTCAACTCCTACTACTCCTACTATTCCAAGATTTGAATGATCGAGAAGCAAGTAAAAAAAAAAAAAGTGTACCTTGTCGTCATACAACATTGTCACACAACACTACCACTGCTATTTGTGCTATTTTAAAAACATTTTGGAATGGGAAGAAAAGTTTTCCCCCACCCCAAAATAAAAATATTGATCTGATTGACCTGTAATTCAGTGGTGACGGTTAACGGGATAGAATAGTGTTGTGTTTCACGTACTGAGGCCATAGAGGGATTTGTAACACCAACCGCAACCGTCTGTTGTAATCAAACAGCAGTTCTACTACATGACCTTTACAGTCTCTACTATTAACTCAGGCGTTCCGTCATTCAAAGGTCTCTCTAAGTTCTAACACAGCGTGGTGGACGTGACACACTACTTTCCTCAGGAGTCATAATACCGGAACATTCAAAGCACACAACGGGGGTAAGCGGAGAAAGCAAGTCCGGTGAGCGATACTAATAAAAGGGATGTTATCTCACAGACTGTGTGTGTACAAATGTTCCAGAGAACACAAGGAAGGCATATCCCTGCTCAGATCAATATCTCTGCTAGAATGCCACCTTTAAAATAATGCCGTCAAGCATAATCACTTTGGGAAATATTTTATTATTATTGTTTCATGTAAGTGCTCCCTAATTTTAGTGTATTTCCCTTTCTATTAGTGCAGAGCTCGGGGGAAAGAAGGTGATAGCAGCATTGACACAGTAAAATCCTGAGTGTTCATTTAATTAACACATTAAAACCTGGAAAGCATCGGTGTCATTTTAGATTTTTGATATCAACCACTTTTATATATATATGTATATATATATTCAAATTATGTTATACTTTGGCTATTCAAAAATAGCAGATATACAAGCTCATAGCACGGCACCGAGTGCCGCGCTATGAGCTTGTAGATCTGCTATTTTTGAAAAAATCGTGAAAATGTATAAAACAGTTTAAAGCAAACATATTTTGAGACGAGGGTCAGCGACGAAATACGGCGACGAAATACCTTTTGGGGATCCTTGACAGTTTTTCAGAAAACTGTTTTTTTTTATAGAAGGATTAGAAGGATTTAGACATTTGTAGAATCTGCCTCAGGTCTTAATGGGTTAAGTTAAGGACTTTACAGTGTAGGAGGCTACGGTTGGCCTTGGGAGCTATTCAGACTCACTGCCATGAATTGAGTGTTCTTTCCCAGCTCCCTTCTGAGGCTTCGTTCCACCACTGTTTACAGGAGAAAGTGTCTCATGTTCATTGTCAGTGCTCTCTGTACTAGATTGAACCGATTGCAATATGGAAACGCATAATCCTGCTCTTACACACCGGTGGCCACCCACCTGCCCTGTGTGTTTTCAGAACTGCGCGAGGAGGTGGTGTATTATGATGTGTGCGAGGATCCTGAGGAGCTGCAGAGCCTGGCTTATGCAGGCATACAGCAGTCAGACTCCTCTGGTCTCCGTCAGCTGAAAAGACGCCTGCAGACACTGGAGACCAAGAGAGGCAACATCTGCGCTCGGAGAGCATACCTCCGCAACAAGAAGGTACACCTGCAAACATCCTGGGCTAGAATGTAAGAGTCCTTACATTGCCTTTGCTGGCCTGTTTGAATCCTTCCTGAAGGCTTGCCTCCACTCCTCCTCTCGGTTTCCCTCACCACGGTTTTAAATCCCCTGAAATGCTGTTTCACACCTTCTAAATCTTAACCTAAGTTTTCTATTTTGGATTATTTATTTATTTTTCATCATGTTGTTATTATATCGTTGGAAACCTTGTATGTCCAAAAACATAAAAAATTGAAACTTGGATATACAAGGTTTCTGCCCGACAGTGACGATATCGATATATAGTAACTAAAATGACACGGATGCTTTCCCGGATTGAAAGGACCACTTCACCCATTTTCAACCTTACCTTCATGCATTATAGTTGTCCTCACTAATGGTTGTTATAAGATGGCACAATTTCTATGCAGTGACTCTGCGTGTCTTCGGTGAGCTGTGGACAGTTCAGAAACCTGCCTGCCAACGACATCATGGATGAAGATTCCAAGCTGATAGAAACTACAGCCTTTCTCCTCCTGGAAAATTAGCATGCGGAAATAGAAGTCATTGTTCTTGCATTTAATAAGAAATCTTGTTTGAAATTACCAAACCTATTTCTGAACTGTCCCCAGCCCCCAGAGACACAGAGCAAATAGACAGAAATGCTGCCATGTTATAATGAGCATTGTTAGTGAGGACCAATTATATGAAGATAAGGTACTAAATGGGCGAAGTGCTTCTTAATGTCATGTTTTTTGTTATGTGTGGACCCTACTGTAGGAAGATTAGCTGTTGTTATGCACCAGCTAATGGGGATCCTAATAAAGTCAAGCTCAATAAACTCAATAATGTAACGAAGACTATCGTTGCTATCGGGCAGAAGCCTCTTATATCCATATTTTGACGTGTGTGTGTGTGTGTGTGTGTGTGTGTGTGTGTGTGTGTGTGTGTGTGTGTGTGTGTGTGTGTGTGTGTGTGTGTGTGTGTGTGTGTGTGTGTGTGTGTGTGTGTGTGTGTGTGTGTGTGTGTGTGTGTGTGTGTGTGTGTGTGTGTGTGTAGGATCAGTGTGTGGACGCCCAGGAGCAGAAGAGCAGAGCAGAACAGCAGAGCTGCACCTCCTTCAGCCAGCACCACCACGTCCACCTGGTGAGTCGCTATGGCAACAGGGGAAAACACCCACGAGAGAGAGAGCCAGAGAGATCTTTAGATGAAAATGCTGTTAACCACTTGAACACCAACACCCCTGATTCTGGAGGGAACATTTGCCACGAAATAACTGATGTACAAGCTCACAACAACGTGCTGCGACGCGTTATGAGCTGGTACATCTGCTATTTCTGCCAAAGAGATTTGGTGTAGAAGGAAATCAGAGCAGACCGAGTACAGTTTATTCACCCTACCAAAATTTTAAAGGAGTGTAAATCTCTACTCTCCTTCAAAACAGCTCTAAAAGAGCACTTACAGACAGGTGGCTGCAATTTGTCTGTCATTAAGGGTGCGTTCGGAAATACAGCACTGAGCGCACTGGCCAATGCAAACTAATAGGCGAGTGCGCTCCGGTGCGCTATTTCCGAACGCACCCTAAATGTTTCGATGAATTGAGTACAAAGGACCCCAATGGAAACAAGTCATTGGTTTTTTGGGGGTTTTAAATCCTCTTACCAGACCTTGTTTTGAACTGTACTTTCCTGTGCTTTTTTTTTTTTGCAAACTGCTAATAAAGTATTCAATCAATCAATCGGTTTCACTGAGCATTAGAGGGGTTTAAGTGGTGAGATGGCCTGTGTGTCGTTGGTTCTCATCCTCTGTCTGCCCCTCCCGTCCGCAGAAACGAGAGAAGAGGAAAGAGGAGGACCAGAGGAGGAAGGAGTGGGTGGACCAGGAGCGAGAGAAGACCCTGAACAGGTTACGGTCCTTCAGAGAGGTCAGTCTCTCTCTCTCTCTCTTCCTTCCCATCTCTGTAACATCCTCCTTCTCTTCCAGCCTCCCAGTTCATCATTTATCAGCATCATTGTGTGTGTGTGTGTGTGTGTGTGTGTGTGTGTGTGTGTGTGTGTGTGTGTGTGTGTGTGTGTGTGTGTGTGTGTGTGTGTGTGTGTGTGTGTGTGTGTGTGTGTGTGTGTGTGTGTGTGTGTGTGTCGTGATGTTTTCACTGCTTGGTTTCTAAACCTATAACAACGCCCTCCCCCCCCCCCCCCCCCCTCTCTCTCTCTCTCCTTGTTTCTCCAGAAGCGACCAGGCCACTACATAAAGAAGACCCCTCGTTGCAGGACGTCCTCCGCCGAGCCTTCCCAGCCTCTGTCCATCGTGTCCCTGGGCCCCTCCCCTTCGTCTGGAGGGTCCAGCAGGAAGGCCCCCAAGAAACAACAACAGTCCTCCAAACCCAGAGACATCCCCGTCCAAATCTACGCACCGCCGCCGCCACCAACACAACCACCTCCTCCCCCTCCACCTCCTCCTCCTCCCCCACCCCCGCTCCCACCACCCATCCTGCCCCCGCCACCTCCACGTCTCCCCGCTCCTCCCTCTCAGGAGGACGCGCCCAAGGAGCTCAGTGAGAAAGAGGCTGCCCCGTTCCCGGCCAGGAGCACCCTCAAGCAAAACATAGGTGAGCAAATGACTCCGCTCAGCCCTTTGTGTCAGGGCTGGCCAATTGACTCATTCAGTGCCAGACTTATTTCTGGCTGTGTTTGCCCAGTGCCAGAGATTTTTCGATTTTTCTTACCTTTTCAAGTAGTCATAGAATATTTATCTCCAGTATGATCGATCCCCTGATCGTTGCTAATCACTGAGGGTTTCACTGTTCTTCCGCGTAGAAAAAAGATACATGTCATCACGACCTCCTGTTAGCTTGTTATACTTTGTTGAAAATAGCATGTCTCGCCAAAAATACATATTAAAACAGCCGAGATACAGAATATTTCCCAAATACTTTAACCAGGAAGTGAATGGAGCAGTACATCTTGGGATCACGTGATCTCCTAGTTCTGTGAGAAAAAAAACACAACACAAATGAAATAAATAAAAAAATAAAAATAAAAAATTCAAAGAAAAAAAAAAGTTGTCATAAGTCGTCTTGGCAGTAAATGAATTAACCGAAACTATATCGAAACATTGACAAATTTAGAACCATGTAACCGACTTATAACTGAATAATCGAGAGGCAAGGTTTTTGTTTTTGATAATCCTTCATTCTTATATCAACAAATAAATTTTTTTTTTTTTTTATTATCGACAAGTCTGATTAACCACTATACTGCACAAATAGTGAAAATAGCCAATCTACAAGCTCACACAACGCATCGTGATGCCAGGCGTTGTGAGCTTATCGATCTGCAATTAGTTATATCGTGCAGCCCTAATTTGTATTGCCGTTCTGCAAACGCGGCAGTGATGGCCCCGGGATTGGAAAGGTGTGACGTTCTTGGTCTCAAAGCTTTCTACAGGTCTCTATATGTCATTGAGTTTGAGCTAAAAAGCATTATTTTACACTTTGGCTATTTTTGAAAAATTAAGAAAATGTGTGCAAATTAATTGATTTATATTCTTTTAAAGTGAACATTTTTAACTCAAATCTTCTGGGGGGTCCCTGGAACAAAATATTTTGAGATGGGGGTCGGCGGGCAAATACATATCATTTTGGGGGTCCTTGTCATGAAAAAGTTTGAGCACCACTGATATAGAAACATATGTTTTTCAGAAAACTGTTTTTAAAAACTGGATTTAGAAGACATTAGTAAGAATCGGCCTCAGGTCTTAATGGGTTAACGCATTCACTGCCAGGCTTATTTCAAGCTTGTTGATCCCTGTGCCATGATTAGGCTATATAGGAAAAATGTGTTTTTTTTCTCCGTTTATTTTTTAACATTGAAGTGGATGGAGGCATGGAGCAATGCAGCATTAACTTTTTGAAAATGGTTTTCTCCTAGTTCCTTTGAGATAAAAAAAAATAAAATTGGGAAAAACATTTTTTTTAGGCGACGTCAAAAGACGTCATTGGCACTAATGGAACACTGAAAACGGCCGTCAAAAGACGTCATTGGCACTCAATGAGTTAATAGACCCTCTCACCTATAATTTTACTCATTTCCCTGGTTTTCCTGGTTTTCCTGGTTTTCCTAACCCCGGTGCGAAATGGCAGTAACGCAGTGCAGTCTGGGCTCAAACTCCCCGCAGAGTAAAACCCATCATGTCCCGGCCATCTCTTGTGGCCGTTCCAGTGAGTGTGACTTCAAGCTAGGATATGTGAAACTATTAGTCCTGACCCCTGGGAACGCTGTGTGACTTTGTGCCAGAGCAGAGTAAGCTTCTCGCAGTGGTGGAAAAAAGTACTCCAATGTTTTACTTAAAAGTATCAATGCTGCAATGCAGAAATACTCTGTTACAAGTAAACGTCTGGTATTCAAATTTTACTTGAGTAAAAGTACAAAAGTATTAGCATCAAAATGCGCTTAAAGTACCAAAAGTAAAAGTATTCATTATGCCGAATGTCCTATTTCACAAGTGTTCAAAATGTATAAAAATCTTTTGAAAATAGTTGATCTACAAGCTCACAGCGACGCGTTGTTGTGAGCTTGTAGATCGACTATTTTCAAATAGCCAAAGTATATAGCGATAAAGTGGTTAATGCATGGTTTGTAATAATGATAAAAATCTACAAAGTAACTAGTAACTAAAGTTTTCAAGTAATTGTAGTGGCGTAAAAAGTACAATATTTGACTCTGAGATGTAGTGGAGTAAAAGTAAAAGTACTGAAAATGTTGAACAATCCAGTAAAGTTAAAATTCCTCAAATGTATTCTTAAGTACAGTACTTTAGCACATGTACTTAGTTACTTTTCACCACTGTAAGCTTGCTTTGCTTTGTGTGTGTGTGTGTGTGTGTGTGTGTGTGTGTGTGTGTGTGTGTGTGTGTGTGTGTGTGTGTGTGTGTGTGTGTGTGTGTGTGTGTGTGTGTGTGTGTGTGTGTGTGTGTGTGTGTGTGTGGAGGGGGGGGGGGTTGTCTGTCGCTCTGTCCTAAATCCACACCACGTCTTTTATCATCACCAGCCCGAGGGAGGCCCTGTTGACGTTCACGTTTAGCCCAGGGAACAGAGTCGTGCGGGCTCATTTATCTGAACCCTTTCAAAAAATGAAGGTTATTTGAGAGAAGGTTATTTCTGGAACACTGAGCGCCGAGTATGACGTTTTGGAACAACGTGCGTTGGACAGGGCTCTGTAAAGGTTTGATTTGTTGTAGTCAAAGCAGTTGTAGGTGCATGCCAATGACAATATTGAATATTACAGCACGTTCTCCAAAATATTGTGAAAGTAAAGATAAGCATGGAAAACGTTATACAATATTATAGAGGCATGTTCAGTAGTGTATGGTGTATGGTGGTCTGTTCATGGAATTGAATAATGATCAGTGTCTCTCTCTCCATATTAACTAGGAACTATGGATGAAGTGTTGGCCTCTTTACAGCGTGGGCAGATCCATCTTCGTAAGGTCCCAGCCCCCGGGACAGCGCGCTCTGGAGGGGACGTAAGGAACCATCTGATGTCTGCCATTCGACAGGGGGTCACGCTGAAGAAGGTGAGACATGCAGCACTAGGGAGTGAAGTGAATACGAGGGACAACATGTTTACTAAATATGGTTCATCTGGGGTGTTGAATAGTTTGAGTTGACTTTTTGGTAATCCAAATAGTGAAGGGTTGCGAACTGAATCTATTGACAGACCCTCTCACCTATAATTTCACTCGTTTTTGTGAATGTTCGTTTTGCTTATTTAATGTGGAAATATTTCACATTGTACCATGAAATCCATTAAAGGTAGTGGCACATGAACTGGCAGCATCGTACACACGATGCAGTGTGCAAACAGCCCGACCGACCAGAGCCAACCTAATCTAAGGTAGAACGGTAGAATTCATGTGTTAAAGGACAACTTTGGTTTTTTACAACCAAGGTTTATATTTGAGCTTGTAATTAAAGTAAATAAATGATGAGTGTAATTTTTTTTTCATTTACTGCTTTCTATAGTTTTAGCATTTTTTGCGATATTTTTTACAGTGGGCGGGGCATTCTGTCCGGTGGCTAAATATGCCTTTTTTACACAATAAAAAAGGTCCGGCTGTCTGAGATGGCCAGATGCGAGTTATTGGGGGCTAGAAGAGCTACTGTAAATAATAATAAAGAAAACGCCGGGTTAATGTGTTAAAAAAAATACATATTTAGCCACCGGACAGAATGCCCCCGCCCACTGTGAAAACACTGTAAAAAAGATTGTGAAAATTGCTAAAACTATAGAAAGCAGTAAATTTAATTTTTTTAACACTCATCTTTTATTTACTTTAATTACAATCTAAAACATAAACATTGGTTGTAAAAAAACAAAGTTGTCCTTTAAGCCATTAGGTTAGAGATGGTTAAGCTTAGGAATGGTTTGGTGTGCTTTAAAGGGCAAGACCACTTTGATAGAGGTTTTGGTTGTGTGTTTTTTATAAAAATGTTAACTTCCTGTTGATTTTACTATTTGAAGAGCCGGATCCAGTCTGGGTTTTATTCCTAATAAAAATGGCAAAATCAGAAAGGAAGGAAGGAAGTTAACATTTTTATTTAAAAAAAACTAGTACTGGATTTGGTGATGTTTTATATTGTCAACTTTGTTTGCATTCGTTTACGTGCTAAAAGAGTTACTTTGAGAGCTGTTTCAGCGTACCATGTTAGTCAATGAGGAGCATATTTTGAGTGATCAATATCTAATCACTGGAGCAATTATTTTCATTTCTTGTCCACCTTTGGAGTTACATCATGGCAAGGTAACTACACAACCCAGACCTCTACCAAAGTAGTCTTGCCCTTTAAGGTCGGGGGTAAGGATCTGAGAGGGCGTTTAACCCTAAATAAGATTGCGTGACCTCAAAGTAGTGGATTCAGAGCTTGAAGAAATTGAGTACCGGTTCAGGAGCCGTGCCTGTGATAACATATCTGCAGGATAATGCTGTAGCTAGGACTGCAGTGAGTGGGAGATTGAGCGTGGCAAAAATAAACGGTATATTGTGGTGGTGCTGCAGGTGCCGGCCGGGCGTCCAGAAGTCCAGGACAGTGCAGATAACGAGCTGGAGCGCAGCATCAAGGCCGCCATGCAGAGGATGAAGAAGGTGGCGGCCGACTCGGACGAGGACAGAGAGGACGAAGAAGAGACACCCTCTGGAGAATGGGACAGCTGATAACACACACACACGGTTCCCCCTAACATCAGTTCATGTCTGATTTAGGTTGTTGTCCCTATAGTATCAAAATGTAACGCACATCTAGAACACAGAAATGCTGCACTATGTAAATCAGCGATTCCCAACCCGTACACTGGTGGGCCGTGAGGATACTGTAAGTGGGCCCGTCAAACATCTGGCCAAACACTAAAGGTGCGTTCAGACCTGAAGATACATTTTTTTCCTAGTCGCTTGAATCTCTTCACTTTGGTCGTGCTGGTCAGCGTTGGTAAAAAAATGTTGCTTCAGTCGCATTTTTGTGATGCGTCCGCGTGTTTTTTTTTGTCAAAAACACACACCAACCCCCTCCATCCCGGCCCGGCCGGCAACTGTACTGACCGGGCATGATACAGAGCGCAGAGCAGGTCCTGGTCCTCCCCGCTCGGATGTCAGTTGAAAGCGCAGTTTGTTGCCTCGAATACCAATTTGTGGGCTGGTTTTGTTTGCAGGCATACAACAGATAGAAAATGTACACGTGGACTTAACTTACCGTGTTATTTTAACTCTGGGATCGCACCGGATCTGGGAATGGAGCCTGATCAATTTGGTTCTATTACGTACCCTCTCTGGGTTACTTTGTATGTAATCGCGCAGCTTGAAAAACTATTCAGGTCCGAACGCACCTTGAGATTTTAATGACAAAAATAATATTAAGTAATGTTAAAAAAAAAGTAATGGAATTGTTTCTTTAAAAGTGCGATTTTTTTTTTCATTATGATACCTATAAATATGCACTATTAACGTATACTATGTTGGTTACATTGATCCAACACATTGATTGATCATTAATAAACATAAGCACATTCGGCTGCCGTGTTAAGTGGTCAGATGGGTGGGCCGCGAAAGCTTTCGAGATTTTCAAGTGGCCGCTGCTCCAGAGAATGTTGGGAACCGCTGATGTAGATTATTGAATTGATCAGAACTTTGTGTAGAGAGGCTTTAGTGGCTTACAGTATAGTCACACAACGGGTTTAACCCATTAAGACCGGTAAAGCATCTGTGTCATTTTTAGATTTATCTGGCTATTAAAAAAATTGCAGATATACAAGCTCATAGCACAGCACTGAGTGCCACGCAATGAGCTTGTATATCTGCACTTTTATGAAAAATCATGAACATTTGTGCAAATCTTTGAATACATATATGTATTTATTTTTTTGCTTCTGGGATTCTACAAATGTCTTCTAAACAGTTTTCTGAAAAACGTATGTTTCTATGTCAGTGGTCCTCAAACTTTTTCATGTCAAGGATCCCTCCCCCCAAATGTACTGTATTTGACCGCGGACCCCCATCTCAAAATATTTAGTTCCAGGAACCCCCCCCCAGAAGCAAAGCTTTAAAGGGTCTACACCATGAATTTTAACTTTTTCTTCATTTTTGTGTGTTTTTGGTCTCCCCCACCTCTCTTCTGTTCCAACAAATACCCGACTTCGAGCATGCAGGCTTTCATAGGCTATCTGTGGTTTTTATGTAAATTGGTCTGAAAACAGTCCGTCAGATTTGTTCCCCCACCCTACGTCACGTCTGGGAACAATTCCTCCCGTTTTTCAGTTCTAACCAACAAAAAAAAATCCAAAAAATAAAATATATATATATATATATTTTTTTTTCCATTTTTTCTTTTTTTTTTTTTTTACTTTTTCCACACAGAACCAGGACATAACATGCATACAAACTGGCTCAATAGCGCCCCGTGCCAAACAGGACAATGTGGTATTGCAGGTGAAAGTGCTTTATAAGCCAGAGAGAAGTTAGTTGGAATGAGTATATCTGAGGCTTGATTTAGGCTCAAACCTTTTGAAAAACGTTTGAGGGACATAAACAATATGATATCAAATATTATTATTATTTTTTAAATTCATGGTGTAGCTCCTTTAAACAATGTATATATTCAAAGATCCAACCAATTTTCACGATTTTTCAAAAATAGCAGATCTACAGCGTAGATCTACAGCTCGTAGCGCGGCCGCGCTACGAGCTTGTAGATTTTTGAATAGCCCCAAGAAATCTAAAATGACACACTGATGCGTTCCTGGCTTTAATGGGTTAAGAAAACAAGTGTGTGCTTCAAGCAGAGATAGATAGGGAAATCTCTTTTAACCGCTACAGCTCAACCATCACTGAATATAGTTGTTGTCGGGCAGAAACCTCTTATCTCCATATTCTAACTTTTAGTGTTTTTTTCGTAATTTAATGCCCTACTTCACACTATAGCGTCACACAAAAGGGTCTATTTTTTTTTTTTTTTTTTTTTGGACTCCTGAAAAGTAACAGTTTTGGACATATGAGGTTTCCATTGGACAGAGACAATATATTTTGATGTATTTGCTGACTCTACTCTTTACTGACATCATCATCTTGGACTTTAATGATTTGACAATTATGCTTTGAGCGAGACTTCCCATAAACGCTCCACAAACCATTAGGTTTGTCTATGGTTACTAACCTGAGCAGTTGATATTAAAAGGTATTATAGTGTAGTAGTATACATTACGATCTACATGTTTACGCTGTTTTATTGTACGGTTATTTGTGTTTGTGAATTCTTGAGTTGGAAATGTCTTAAGGCGCAATTCTTATGTAATTTCTCCTCATATAGTATGATGCCATAATAACAGATGAATCTTTAATACTGGATTCCTTCTGCCCTTCATAAAGCACTTTGGTAAACACGTATTGCATTGCCATGGAAAAATATGGGTTTCCTTCTATTTACCATTTTCTGTTTATCTTTAAATCTCCAACAAACTTTTCTGGTTTTGAACCTGCAACACAGTACTTGGGACTACTTGGGACATTTCTAACAGATGGATGGTTACCAATTAAGATGACTATGATGCACTGATCTTTTTATTTTATTTTATCTCTTTTCCTGATACGATTACAGTATCAAATCTGATTATGCTGAAGTGCCTTGACAATTCTGATAACTTTTCAGATGTCATCCACAATTAAAATGTTTGCAGATACAGTAACTTTAGTCCTGTCGTATTTTATTTATAACTGGGGAGGGGGCGAAATGCTTTCTTTTCCGTTTTTCTTTTTACAAAAAGAGGGAGGGTAAATATGGTTTAGTTACTGTACATTTAGAAGGGACAGATTTGCATACTTCATTCTTTTTGACAACCTAGTCTAAAATGTGTGGTTTTATTCAATATTGATAGAATATTTGGAGGAATGAGGGCAAAAATGTTAATTGAGGCCTGGGCCGTAGCGTGACGGTCCAGGCACCCTAGGCGGCAATGCCAGCCTGACAGCGTGTCGTGGGTTCGACTCCCGTTCCCGACGACCTTTGCTGCATGTCACCCCCTATCTCTATCCCCATTTCCTGTCAGCCTACTTTCCCTGTCCCTCTCTAAATAAAGGTATAAAAAGCCCCAAAAAAAATCTTTAAAAAAAAAAAAAATGTTAATTGATGTAACCGAAGAACTAAATAATTCAACTTGCTTAAAGATTTTGAAATTATCAATAAAACACCTTCATCAACTAGGTGGGCATGATCTTACATTTAGAACTATTTAATAGTCATTGCAAGAAATGGATCCCCAAAGCTCTGAATATAATAATTTAATTTGGGGGAACAATGTCAATCAAGTCAACTAACTGAATTTTTAAGGTGGTGTAACCCCATTCCACTATGCCTAACCCTAACCTCACAAACACTATGCCTGACCCTTACCTTAACCCTATCCGCACAGAAATGATGTAGTATAGCTCTTTAACCATAGGTAATACAATAAAACATATTTTCCCCTTGGATTCCTTGGATTATTATGCAACTCCCCAAATAAGCGACTCCCATTTCGAGTCTTGAGTCCCAAGACTCAAGACCCAAAAGAGTCTTGAGTCGAACCAATTACTCCCACGGAGACATCAAATTTCTCTTTTGGGCCTTGAGTCCCAAGACCAAAATGCTGGTGACAAAAAAATGCTGGTGACGAAAAATGACGAAAAATGCTGGTGACGAAAAATGACGAAAAATGCTGGTGACGAAAAAATGCCGAAAAATGCTGGTGACGAAAAAATGCTGGTGACGAAAAATGACGAAAAATGCTGGTGACGAAAAATGACGAAAAATGCTGGTGACGAAAAAATGCTGGTGACGAAAAATGCTGGTGACGAAAAAATGCTGGTGACGAAAAATGACGAAAAATGCTGGTGACGAAAAATGACGAAAAATGCTGGTGACGAAAAAATGCTGGTGACGAAAAATGACGAAAAATGCTGGTGACGAAAAAATGCTGGTGACGAAAAATTACGAAAAATGCTGGTGACGAAAAATTACGAAAAATGCTGGTGACGAAAAAATGCTGGTGACAAAAAATGACGAAAAATGCTGGTGACGAAAAATGACGAAAAATGCTGGTGACGAAAAATGACGAAAAATGCTGGTGACGAAAAAATGCTGGTGACGAAAAAATGCTGGTGACGAAAAAATGCTGGTGACGAAAAATGACGAAAAATGTTGGTGACGAAAAAATGCTGGTGACGAAAAATGACGAAAAATGCTGGTGACGAAAAAATGCTGGTGACGAAAAATGACGAAAAATGCTGGTGACGAAAAAATGCTGGTGACGAAAAATGGCGAAAAATGCTGGTGGCGAAAAAATGCTGGTGACGAAAAATGCTGGTGACGAAAAAATGCTGGTGACGAAAAAATGCTGGTGACGAAAAATGCCGAAAAATGCTGGTGACGAAAAATGCCGAAAAATGCTGGTGACAAAAAAATGCTGGTGACGAAAAATGACGAAAAATGCTGGTGACGAAAAAAGGCTGGTGACGAAAAATGCTGGTGACGAAAAATGACGAAAAATGCTGGTGACGAAAAAATGCTGGTGACGAAAAAATGCTGGTGACGAAAAATGACGAAAAATGCTGGTGACGAAAAAATGCTGGTGACGAAAAATGACGAAAAATGCTGGTGACGAAAAATGACGAAACATGCTGGTGACGAAAAAATGCTGGTGACGAAAAATGACGAAAAATGCTGGTGACGAAAAATGACGAAAAATGCTGGTGACGAAAGAATGCTGGTGACGAAAAATGACGAAAAATGCTGGTTACGAAAAATTACGAAAAATGCTGGTGACGAAAAAATGCTGGTGACGAAAAATGACGAAAAATGCTGGTGACGAAAAAATGCTGGTGACGAAAAATGACGAAAAATGCTGGTGACTAAAAAATGCTGGTGACGAAAAATGACGAAAAATGCTGGTGACGAAAAATGCTGGTGACGAAAAAATGCTGGTGACGAAAAATGACAAAAAATGTTGGTGACGAAAAATGACGAAAAATGCTGGTGACGAAAAAATGACGAAAAATGCTGGTGACGAAAAAATGCTGGTGACGAAAAATGCCGAAAAATGCTGGTGACGAAAAAATGCTGGTGACGAAAAATGACGAAAAATGCTGGTGACGAAAAATGACGAAAAATGCTGGTGACGAAAAAATGCTGGTGACGAAAAAATGCTGGTGACGAAAAATGACGAAAAATGCTGGTGACGAAAAAATGCTGGTGACGAAAAATGACGAAAAATGCTGGTGACGAAAAATGACGAAACATGCTGGTGACGAAAAAATGCTGGTGACGAAAAATGACGAAAAATGCTGGTGACGAAAAAATGCTGGTGACGAAAAATGCCGAAAAATGCTGGTGACGAAAAAATGCTGGTGACGAAAAATGCCGAAAAATGCTGGTGACGAAAAAATGCTGGTGACAAAAAATGCCGAAAAATGCTGGTGACGAAAAATGCCGAAAAATGCTGGTGACGAAAAATGACGAAAAATGCTGGTGACGAAAAAATGCTGGTGACGAAAAATGCCGAAAAATGCTGGTGACGAAAAAATGCTGGTGACGAAAAATGCCGAAAAATGCTGGTGACGAAAAAATGCTGGTGACAAAAAATGCCGAAAAATGCTGGTGACGAAAAATGCCGAAAAATGCTGGTGACGAAAAATGACGAAAAATGCTGGTGACGAAAAAATGCTGGTGACGAAAAATTACGAAAAATGAAAAATGACGAAAAATGCTGGTGACGAAAAAATGCTGGTGACGAAAAATGACGAAAAATGCTGGTGACGAAAAAATGCTGGTGACGAAAAAATGCTGGTGACGAAAAATGACGAAAAATGCTGGTGACGAAAAAATGCTGGTGACGAAAAATGACGAAAAATGCTGGTGACGAAAAAATGCTGGTGACGAAAAATGGCGAAAAATGCTGGTGGCGAAAAAATGCTGGTGACGAAAAATTACGAAAAATGCTGGTGACGAAAAAATGCTGGTGACGAAAAAATGCTGGTGACGAAAAATGCCGAAAAATGCTGGTGACGAAAAATGACGAAAAATGCTGGTGACGAAAAAATGCTGGTGACGAAAAATGACGAAAAATGCTGGTGACGAAAAAATGCTGGTGACGAAAAATGCTGGTGACGAAAAATGACGAAAAATGCTGGTGACGAAAAAATGCTGGTGACGAAAAAATGCTGGTGAAGAAAAATGACGAAAAATGCTGGTGACGAAAAAATGCTGGTGACGAAAAATGACGAAAAATGCTGGTGACGAAAAATGACGAAAAATGCTGGTGACGAAAAATGACGGAAAATGCTGGTGACGAAAAATGCTGGTGACGAAAAAATGCTGGTGACGAAAAATGACGAAAAATGCTGGTTACGAAAAATGACGAAAAATGCTGGTGACGAAAAAATGCTGGTGACGAAAAATGACGAAAAATGCTGGTGACGAAAAATGCTGGTGACGAAAAAATGCTGGTGACGAAAAATGACAAAAAATGCTGGTGACGAAAAATGACGAAAAATGCTGGTGACGAAAAAATGCTGGTGACGAAAAATGCCGAAAAATGCTGGTGACGAAAAATGCCGAAAAATGCTGGTGACGAAAAAATGCTGGTGACGAAAAATGACGAAAAATGCTGGTGACGAAAAAATGCTGGTGACGAAAAATGCTGGTGACGAAAAAATGCTGGTGACGAAAAATGACGAAAAATGCTGGTGACGAAAAATGCTGGTGACGAAAAATGACGAAAAATGCTGGTGACGAAAAAATGCTGGTGACGAAAAATGACGAAAAATGCTGGTGACGAAAAAATGCTGGTGACGAAAAATGCCGAAAAATGCTGGTGACGAAAAAATGCTGGTGACGAAAAATGCTGGTTACGAAAAATTACGAAAAATGCTGGTGACGAAAAAATGCTGGTGACGAAAAATGACGAAAAATGCTGGTGACGAAAAAATGCTGGTGACGAAAAATGACGAAAAATGCTGGTGACTAAAAAATGCTGGTGACGAAAAATGACGAAAAATGCTGGTGACGAAAAATGCTGGTGAAGAAAAAATGCTGGTGACGAAAAATGACGAAAAAATGCTGGTGACGAAAAATGCCGAAAAATGCTGGTGACGAAAAATGACGAAAAATGCTGGTGACGAAAAAATGACGAAAAATGCTGGTGACGAAAAAATGCTGGTGACGAAAAATGCCGAAAAATGCTGGTGACGAAAAATGCCGAAAAATGCTGGTGACGAAAAATGATGAAAAATGCTGGTGACGAAAAAATGCTGGTGACGAAAAATGACGAAAGATGCTGGTGACGAAAAAATGCTGGTGACGAAAAATGACGAAAAATGCTGGTGACGAAAAAATGCTGGTGACGAAAAATGACGAAAAATGCTGGTGACGAAAAATGCTGGTGACGAAAAAATGCTGGTGACGAAAAATGACAAAAAATGCTGGTGACGAAAAATGACGAAAAATGCTGGTGACGAAAAAATGCTGGTGACGAAAAATGCCGAAAAATGCTGGTGACGAAAAATGCCGAAAAATGCTGGTGACGAAAAAATGCTGGTGACGAAAAATGACGAAAAATGCTGGTGACGAAAAAATGCTGGTGACGAAAAATGCTGGTGACGAAAAAATGCTGGTGACGAAAAATGACGAAAAATGCTGGTGACGAAAAATGCTGGTGACGAAAAAATGCTGGTGACGAAAAATGACGAAAAATGCTGGTGACGAAAAAATGCTGGTGACGAAAAATGACGAAAAATGCTGGTGACGAAAAAATGCTGGTGACGAAAAATGCCGAAAAATGCTGGTGACGAAAAATGACGAAAAATGCTGGTGACGAAAAAATGCTGGTGACGAAAAATGACGAAAAATGCTGGTGACGAAAAAATGCTGGTGACGAAAAAATGCTGGTGACGAAAAATGCTGGTTACGAAAAATTACGAAAAATGCTGGTGACGAAAAAATGCTGGTGACGAAAAATGACGAAAAATGCTGGTGACGAAAAAATGCTGGTGACGAAAAATGACGAAAAATGCTGGTGACTAAAAAATGCTGGTGACGAAAAATGACGAAAAATGCTGGTGACGAAAAATGCTGGTGACGAAAAAATGCTGGTGACGAAAAATGACGAAAAAATGCTGGTGACGAAAAATGCCGAAAAATGCTGGTGACGAAAAATGACGAAAAATGCTGGTGACGAAAAAATGACGAAAAATGCTGGTGACGAAAAAATGCTGGTGACGAAAAATGCCGAAAAATGCTGGTGACGAAAAATGCCGAAAAATGCTGGTGACGAAAAATGATGAAAAATGCTGGTGACGAAAAAATGCTGGTGACGAAAAATGACGAAAAATGCTGGTGACGAAAAAATGCTGGTGACGAAAAATGACGAAAAATGCTGGTGACGAAAAAATGCTGGTGACGAAAAATGACGAAAAATGCTGGTTACGAAAAATGACGAAAAATGCTGGTGACGAAAAAATGCTGGTGACGAAAAATGACGAAAAATGCTGGTGACGAAAAAATGCTGGTGACGAAAAATGACGAAAAATGCTGGTGACGAAAAAATGCTGGTGACGAAAAATGGCGAAAAATGCTGGTGGCGAAAAAATGCTGGTGACGAAAAATGCTGGTGACGAAAAAATGCTGGTGACGAAAAAATGCTGGTGACGAAAAATGCCGAAAAATGCTGGTGACGAAAAATGCCGAAAAATGCTGGTGACGAAAAAATGCTGGTGACGAAAAATGACGAAAAATGCTGGTGACGAAAAAAGGCTGGTGACGAAAAATGCTGGTGACGAAAAATGACGAAAAATGCTGGTGACGAAAAAATGCTGGTGACGAAAAAATGCTGGTGACGAAAAATGACGAAAAATGCTGGTGACGAAAAAATGCTGGTGACGAAAAATGACGAAAAATGCTGGTGACGAAAAATGACGAAACATGCTGGTGACGAAAAAATGCTGGTGACGAAAAATGACGAAAAATGCTGGTGACGAAAAATGACGAAAAATGCAGGTGACGAAAAAATGCTGGTGACGAAAAATGACGAAAAATGCAGGTTACGAAAAATTACGAAAAATGCTGGTGACGAAAAAATGCTGGTGACGAAAAATGACGAAAAATGCTGGTGACGAAAAAATGCTGGTGACGAAAAATGACGAAAAATGCTGGTGACTAAAAAATGCTGGTGACGAAAAATGACGAAAAATGCTGGTGACGAAAAATGCTGGTGACGAAAAAATGCTGGTGACGAAAAATGACAAAAAATGTTGGTGACGAAAAATGACGAAAAATGCTGGTGACGAAAAAATGACGAAAAATGCTGGTGACGAAAAAATGCTGGTGACGAAAAATGCCGAAAAATGCTGGTGACGAAAAAATGCTGGTGACGAAAAATGACGAAAAATGCTGGTGACGAAAAATGACGAAAAATGCTGGTGACGAAAAAATGCTGGTGACGAAAAATGACGAAAAATGCTGGTGACTAAAAAATGCTGGTGACGAAAAATGACGAAAAATGCTGGTGACGAAAAATGACGAAACATGCTGGTGACGAAAAAATGCTGGTGACGAAAAATGACGAAAAATGCTGGTGACGAAAAATGCTGGTGACGAAAAAATGCTGGTGACGAAAAATGACGAAAAATGCTGGTGACGAAAAATGCTGGTGACGAAAAAATGCTGGTGACGAAAAATGCCGAAAAATGCTGGTGACGAAAAAATGCTGGTGACGAAAAATGACGAAAAATGCTGGTGACGAAAAATGACGAAAAATGCTGGTGACGAAAAAATGCTGGTGACGAAAAATGACGAAAAATGCTGGTGACGAAAAAATGCTGGTGACGAAAAATGCTGGTGACGAAAAATGACGAAAAATGCTGGTGACGAAAAAATGCTGGTGACGAAAAAATGCTGGTGACGAAAAATGACGAAAAATGCTGGTGACGAAAAAATGCTGGTGACGAAAAATGACGAAAAATGCTGGTGACGAAAAATGACGAAAAATGCTGGTGACGAAAAATGACGAAAAATGCTGGTGATGAAAAATGACGAAAAATGCTGGTGACGAAAAAATGCTGGTGACGAAAAATGACGAAAAATGCTGGTGACGAAAAATGACGAAAAATGCTGGTGACGAAAAAATGCTGGTGACGAAAATGACGAAAAATGCTGGTGACGAAAAATGCTGGTGACGAAAAAATGCTGGTGACGAAAAATGACAAAAAATGCTGGTGACGAAAAATGACGAAAAATGCTGGTGACGAAAAAATGACGAAAAATGCTGGTGACGAAAAAATGCTGGTGACGAAAAATGCCGAAAAATGCTGGTGACGAAAAATGACGAAAAATGCTGGTGACGAAAAAATGCTGGTGACGAAAAATGACGAAAAATGCTGGTGACGAAAAATGACGAAAAATGCTGGTGACGGAAAAATGCTGGTGACGAAAAATGACGAAAAATGCTGGTGACGAAAAATGACGAAAAATGCTGGTGACGAAAAAATGCTGGTGACGAAAAATGACGAAAAATGCTGGTGACGAAAAATGACGAAAAATGCTGGTGACGAAAAATGACGAAAAATGCTGGTGACGAAAAAATGCTGGTGACGAAAAATGACGAAAAATGCTGGTGACGAAAAATGCTGGTGACGAAAAATGACGAAAAATGCTGGTGACGAAAAATGGCGCTGCTAGGTTTAGCAATCAGCCATCGGTGCATATTGACGGAGCGTCGGGGAGAACAGATTAGAAATGAAACTAACTGAAGTAGCAAGTAGCCAACACGGAAAGTGGTGTGCGTGCCTGTATTCAGCGGTGTCAACAAGCGACTGACTAGAGTGGAGTGGGTGCTGCCGTTCCTCCTCCCTATGTAAACACGCCCCACGGCCAGTGTTGCCATGTCAGCTTATTATAAGCGACTTTGGGATTTCTTTTTCTGTAAAGTTGCTTGTTAAAATTGGTGTTTGCGTTTTTTTGGGCTTGTTTCTAAACTTTAGAAGACGAAAAATGACGAAAAATGCTGGTGACGAAAAAATGACGAAAAATGCTGGTGACGAAAAAATGCTGGTGACGAAAAATGCCGAAAAATGACGAAAAATGCTGGTGACGAAAAAATGCTGGTGACGAAAAATGACGAAAAATGCTGGTGACGAAAAAATGCTGGTGACGAAAAATGCTGGTGACGAAAAAATGCTGGTGACGAAAAATGACGAAAAATGCTGGTGACGAAAAATGCTGGTGACGAAAAAATGCTGGTGACGAAAAATGCCGAAAAATGCTGGTGACGAAAAAATGCTGGTGACGAAAAATGACGAAAAATGCTGGTGACGAAAAATGACGAAAAATGCTGGTGACGAAAAAATGCTGGTGACGAAAAATGACGAAAAATGCTGGTGACGAAAAAATGCTGGTGACGAAAAATGCTGGTGACGAAAAATGACGAAAAATGCTGGTGACGAAAAAATGCTGGTGACGAAAAAATGCTGGTGACGAAAAATGACGAAAAATGCTGGTGACGAAAAAATGCTGGTGACGAAAAATGACGAAAAATGCTGGTGACGAAAAATGACGAAAAATGCTGGTGACGAAAAATGACGAAAAATGCTGGTGATGAAAAATGACGAAAAATGCTGGTGACGAAAAAATGCTGGTGACGAAAAATGCCGAAAAATGCTGGTGACGAAAAAATGCTGGTGACGAAAAATGACGAAAAATGCTGGTGACGAAAAATGACGAAAAATGCTGGTGACGAAAAATGACGAAAAATGCTGGTGACGAAAAAATGCTGGTGACGAAAAATGCTGGTGACGAAAAATGACGAAAAATGCTGGTGACGAAAAAATGCTGGTGACGAAAAAATGCTGGTGACGAAAAATGACGAAAAATGCTGGTGACGAAAAAATGCTGGTGACGAAAAATGACAAAAAATGCTGGTGACGAAAAATGACGAAAAATGCTGGTGACGAAAAATGACGAAAAATGCTGGTGATGAAAAATGACGAAAAATGCTGGTGACGAAAAAATGCTGGTGACGAAAAATGACGAAAAATGCTGGTGACGAAAAATGACGAAAAATGCTGGTGACGAAAAAATGCTGGTGACGAAAAATGACGAAAAATGCTGGTGACGAAAAATGCTGGTGACGAAAAAATGCTGGTGACGAAAAATGACAAAAAATGCTGGTGACGAAAAATGACGAAAAATGCTGGTGACGAAAAAATGACGAAAAATGCTGGTGACGAAAAAATGCTGGTGACGAAAAATGCCGAAAAATGCTGGTGACGAAAAATGACGAAAAATGCTGGTGACGAAAAAATGCTGGTGACGAAAAATTACGAAAAATGCTGGTGACGAAAAATGACGAAAAATGCTGGTGACGGAAAAATGCTGGTGACGAAAAATGACGAAAAATGCTGGTGACGAAAAATGACGAAAAATGCTGGTGACGAAAAAATGCTGGTGACGAAAAATGACGAAAAATGCTGGTGACGAAAAATGACGAAAAATGCTGGTGACGAAAAAATGCTGGTGACGAAAAATGACGAAAAATGCTGGTGACGAAAAATGCTGGTGACGAAAAATGACGAAAAATGCTGGTGACGAAAAATGGCGCTGCTAGGTTTAGCAATCAGCCATCGGTGCATATTGACGGAGCGTCGGGGAGAACAGATTAGAAATGAAACTAACTGAAGTAGCAAGTAGCCAACACGGAAAGTGGTGTGCGTGCCTGTATTCAGCGGTGTCAACAAGCGACTGACTAGAGTGGAGTGGGTGCTGCCGTTCCTCCTCCCTATGTAAACACGCCCCACGGCCAGTGTTGCCATGTCAGCTTATTATAAGCGACTTTGGGATTTCTTTTTCTGTAAAGTTGCTTGTTAAAATTGGTGTTTGCGTTTTTTTGGGCTTGTTTCTAAACTTTAGAAGTACACTTTAGAATCTAATGTGTAGATTTGTTCTTATTTAGGCTTGCTTCCAAATGTTTTAATAATTATTGGTTCTGAAATATTTTCATGAAAATGTTTTGTGTGGCTGTGGTGCCACAGAGAGCATTTGTGTTCCCAAAAACACAAATATTCCACATTTTATTGCAAGAGTTTTTGAAATTAGCAGATCCACAACGCGTCGCGATGTGACTGTGAGCTTGATGCATACTCATGTGGCCTACTTTGCTTCTTTTGGGCTTGTTTTCCTAGGCTTCTTTCTCTCGCAATATCTGGCAACACTGCCCATGGAAAATCAGCCTCAGGGCAGAGGATTATTTGAATTGTGCAATGATACATGATGGAATATGATTAAGGATTACTTTGATTATGGTAAACTCACATTTCATATCACACATGACATAAATGTAACTTTCACAAGCCCCCCCCCAAAAAAATGTTTTTTAAAAAATAAAAATATATATATATATTTTTTTTTTGGTCAATTTTTTTGGGGGGGGCAGTCAGGGCATTTGGGGGGGCATTGCCCCCCCTTGCCTATGCCTAGATCCGGCCCTGGGAGAAAGTCACATTAACAGACAGTTGTAAATGATGAACTGTCTTCACTTTACTATAGGGCACATAATAACATGTACTAAGGATTTATAGATATTTTACTCTACTCAAAGTCATAAGTTTACAAAATGTACTAAAGTACAGTGAACGTCTGTGCGGTTTGTCTTCATCACTGAAAATAACGTACATGTAAACTGATATAAAACTGCTGTCATGTGCAGTGAAGAAACACAACCATTTCACTCCTAATAATACCTATTTGATTTGACATCCTGACTTGCTGCTGTAGCTGAGGCTTGAACCTGTTACCTGCGGCTCACTAGTCAGTGACTCTATCCATTCACCTACAGCTGTTTCCTTGGAATCTGTGGTTCTGAAACGTTTTGTTGTCAACCCCCCAAATTGACATGTATTTGGGCAGTGGACCCCAATGTGAAAAGATGTAGTGTCAGGGCCCCCCATGAAAAAGATTTATATTTATGCTGTAACACATTTTTTTAAAGTTATTTGTCTTGTTTGTTGTTCAAGTCAAAGCACCAGGAAGGCTGTACTTGTCAGCCATCTGTTAGCTCAATGGGTTGAGACGCAGTATTCATGATCCAGAGGCCATGAGTTCAAATCCCATTGATGTCTTTCCTATGATTCTTTCCTTTGCAGACTGGCTTCCAGAAGATCAACTGAAAACTACCAGGAAGGCTATATTTGTCATCCAACTGTTAGCTCAATGGGTTGAGACGCAGTATACATGATCCAGAGGCCATGAGTTCAAATCCCATTGATGTCTTTCCTATGATTCTTTCCTTTGCAGACTGGCTTCCAGAAGATCAACTGAAAACTACCAGGAAGGCTATACTTGTCAGCCATCTGTTAGCTCAATGGGTTGAGACGCAGTATTCATGATCCAGAGGCCATGAGTTCAAATCCCATTGATGTCTTTCCTATGATTCTTTCCTTTGCAGACTGGCTTCCAGAAGATCAACTGAAAACTACCAGGAAGGCTGTACTTGTCAGCCATCTGTTAACTCAATGGGTTGAGACGCAGTATACATGATCCAGAGGCCATGAGTTCAAATCCCACTGGTGTCTTTACTGTGATGCTTCCCTTTGCAGACTAACTTCTAGAAAAACAAGTTAAAACCACCAGAAAACCTGTAACTCTCAGCCAACAGCATAGCTCAACTGGTAGAGCGTCTGTCCAATAACATGACTTGACTTGACTTGAGTGGGTTCGATTCCCACTCGAGTCAAGTGTCCCTGGTAACTTGGGGCAACGGATAAATTGACTGATATCCTTAGTGATGCTTCCTTTTGCAGACTAACTTCTAGAAAAACAAGTTAAAACCACCAGGAAACCTGTAACTCTCAGCCAACAGCATAGCTCAACTGGTAGAGCGTCTGTCCAATAACATGACTTGACTTGACTTGAGTGGGTTCGATTCCCACTCGAGTCAAGTGTCCCCGGTAACTTGGGGCAACGGATAAATTGACTGATATACTTAGTGATGCTTCCCTTTGCAGACTAACTTCTAGAAAAACAAGTTAAAACCACCAGGAAACCTGTAACTCTCAGCCTACAGCATAGCTCAACTGGTAGAGCGTCTGTCCAATAACATGACTTGACTTGACTTGAGTGGGTTCGATTCCCACTTGAGTCAAGTGTCCCCGGTATCTTGGGGCAACGGATAAATTGACTGATATCCTTAGTGATGCTTCCCTTTGTAGACTAACTTCTAGAAAACAAGTTAAAACCACCAGGAAACCTGTAACTCTCAGCCAACAGCATAGCTCGACTGGTAGAGCGTCTGTCCAATAACATGACTTGACTTGACTTGAGTGGGTTTGATACCCACTCGAGTCAAGTGTCCCAGGTAACTTGGGGCAACGGATAAATTATCCGTAAATTATCAGTCAATTTATCCGTTGCCCCAAGTTACCGGGGACACTTGCCTCGAGTGGGAATCGAACCCACTCAAGTCAAGTCAAGTCATTGGACAGACGCTCTATCAGTTGAGCTAAGCTGTTGGCTGAGAGTTACAGGTTTCCTGGTGGTTTTAACTTGTTTTTCTAAAAGTTAGTCTGCAAAGGAAAGCATCACAGTAAAGACACCGGTGGGATTTGAACTCATGGCCTCTGGATCATGTATACTGCGTCTCAACCCATTGAGCTAACAGATGGCTGACAAGTACAGCCTTCCTGGTAGTTTTCAGTTGATCTTCTGGAAGCCAGTCTGCAAAGGAAAGAATCATAGTAAAGACATCAATGGGATTTGAACTCATGGCCTCTGGATCATGAATACTGCGTCTCAACCCATTGAGCTAACAGATGGCTGACAAGTACAGCCTTCCTGGTAGTTTTCAGTTGATCTTCTGGAAGCCAGTCTGCAAAGGAAAGAATCATAGGAAAGACATCAATGGGACTTGAACTCATGGCCTCTGGATCATGTATACTGCGTCTCAACCCATTGAGCTAACAGTTGGATGACAAATATAGCCTTCCTGGTAGTTTTCAGTTGATCTTCTGGAAGCCAGTCTGCAAAGGAAAGAATCATAGGAAAGACATCAATGGGATTTGAACTCATGGCCTCTGGATCATGAATACTGCGTCTCAACCCATTGAGCTAACAGATTGCTGACAAGTACAGCCTTCCTGGTGCTTTGACTTGAACAACAAACAAGACAAATAACTTTAAAAAAATGTGTTACAGCATAAATATAAATCTTTTTCATGGGGGGCCCTGACACTACATCTTTTCACATTGGGGTCCACTGCCCAAATACATGTCAATTTGGGGGGTTGACAACAAAACGTTTCAGAACCGCAGATTCCAAGGAAACAGCTGTAGGTGAATGGATAGAGTCACTGACTAGTGAGCCGCAGGTAACAGGTTCAAGCCTCAGCTACAGCAGCAAGTCAGGATGTCAAATCAAATAGGTATTATTAGGAGTGAAATGGTTGTGTTTCTTCACCCCAACTGCACATGACATCAGTTTACATGTACGTTATTTTCAGTGATGAAGACAAACCGCACAGACGTTCACTGTACTTTAGAACATTTTGTAAACTTATGACTCTGAGTAGAGTATAGCCTGACTTAAACAAACAAATAACAACTTAGTATAGTCAGATTATTTTTTACACAACTTACATTTTGTAATCAAACTACCGAAACGAAAGTTGGTCACCACCGAAACGAAAGTTAAATCCGAAATAATCACTAAGTGTGGAGGCCAAAATCGTCCCCCCAAAAACCTGTTAGGAGTACGTTTCACGTCGTTTCAGGCAATTTAGAGTTGATTGGTAGTACTTTGTAGTGACTTTTTTGGTCCCTAACACCACAAATGGTTTACATACTCTTTACGAATGTCTTACGCATCATTTGCTTAACATGAATGATAATTCTAGTAATTGTTTGGTGTCTGCATTCATGAAAGCCAGGTAGTTTGCAACAGGTAAGGAGAAAGTCCACATTAACAGACAGTCATAAATGATGAACTGTCTTCACTTTACTGTAGGGCACATAATAACATGTACAAAGGATTTATAGATATTTTAGGAATGTTTTACAAAGCATGTTAAACATGAACAAACACATTAACAGACAGTTGTAAATGATGAACTGTCTTCACTTTACTATAGGGCACATAATAACATGTACTAAGGATTTATAGATACTTTAGGAATGTTTAACAAAGCATATGTTAAACATGAACAAGCTACCAATAGCTTGTATATATTATGTAACATCAGTTACAAATGATTTAATAATCATTTACAGATGTATTATACATGGCTTATTCATGAATAGTTACTAATACCTTTATAGATGATTTGTAACCGTAGTTATAAAGGTTTTAGTAATCATTTACGAATGTCAATAAACAGGTTGTTAATGATTTGTTAATATTCTACAAACTGCTTATAAACGTTTATAAATGCTTTAGAATGGGTCGTTACAAATGATTTAATAATCTTTTACAGATGTATATAAATGGCTTATTCATGAATAGTTCACTACTTACTAATACTTTACAAATGATTTGTAACTGTAGTTATAAAGGTTTTAGTAATCATTACGAATGTCAACAAACAGGTTGTTAATGATTTGTTAATAGTTTACAAACTACTTATAAAGGTTTATAAATGCTTTATAACGGGTCATTATTGTAAAGTGCTACCCAATAAGAAACCAGAAACAACAAATGAAGATATACAAGCTTCTAGCCTTGTAGATCTGCTATTTTTGACGAATGTTTCCACCCAGAATAAAAAGTTAAGTATAAAGTTATTTTCAACTTGTGTTTTTCAGTAACAGGAGTCTCCCAGTCTCTCCGGTCATATC
This sequence comes from Gymnoscopelus microlampas, assembly GCF_963454915.1. Taxonomy (NCBI): domain Eukaryota; kingdom Metazoa; phylum Chordata; class Actinopteri; order Myctophiformes; family Myctophidae; genus Gymnoscopelus; species Gymnoscopelus microlampas. The sequence goes on from NC_139962.1 coordinate 16,043,523, forward strand.
CCGGCGGACACAGTAGTCTTCAAGGCAAGATTCAAAGTCAGAATGCAACATATACCTTATAGACGCCGGTAGGGAAGGGGCAACTATTATTCGCTTATAGATTCCAAGGACTTGGAATCAATACTCGATTAATGTTAGAACATAAGCCTAACAACACACTTCCCTAAAGGCAAGGCTTCTTTCGGTCATCTCTGTGCTTTCAGAGCTCGCTCTATCGGGACGGACATGGGTCCTTCAAGACATAGGAGCTCTGACTGGAAGGGTATAACTGTTCTTTACGCAGCGAGGCTCTGTCTTCTGATATGACATTCTATAAAAAGTACACATGTGACATCATTATATGGGAGCGCCAATGGAGGGGGAAGGCTGCTTCCATACACACTCCTCAGCGTGGCAGCGCCACGCTTAGTATTTTTAAGCCTTTTCTTTTTTTCCTACACCGTCGGGTGTCTAAGGAGTTATGACAGACAAGCACTTCTGGACATCAGCACAGCGATCGCACACAGAATTCTGGACTTTTTCGAGGGAAAATCTCCCTCCACCCAGCTGGGGGGTGGGAGATCTTCCCTTTGTCTCGGCAGGGATCATAGCGTGGAAACGGCGAAAGAGGGGAGCGCGTCCTGGCCGTCTGGGGACAAGAGCGGGCCTTCGAAAATGTTCAAAAAATAGCAGATGTCCAAGCTCACAGTGCGGCACGATAAACATATAAATGGATAAAGTGGTTAAAATGTTTATGATGCTATCCCTGAAATCCCCCCAAGGACCCCTGGGGGTCCCCGGACCCCACTTTGAGACAGGCTAAGAGCTTGTAGCTGCGTTAGCATTTGGAACCGTATCCATCACACTGTCAGAGCTGGTGTGTGGACTTCACGTCTGATAAACCATTACAATACCAGTGGTCCTCAAACTTTTACATTTCAAGGACCACCATAACGGGTCCATTTGGTTCCATTTGTACACTAAAGAGTTACAGACCTGTAATGGTCCATTTGGTCAACAATTATAATGATAATGAAGGATCCCAACCCTACACAATGAACATAAAGAATAAAACAAACCATGTAAGGGGAAATACAACATTATGAACATAAAGATAAAATAAACCACATAAGGGGAAATACAACACTATGAACAAAGAATTAAACAAACCATGTAAGGGTAAATACAACACAATGAACATAAAGAATAAAACATAAAACCATAAAGGGCAAATACAACACTATGAACATAAATAAAACAGACCATATAAAATGGTAAATACAACACTATGAGTAGGGCACTGCAGGGAATTGAACCCCATCCCGGTAAACCAGGAGAACCACACCAGAGCCTTTGTTTTTATGTTGTTATTTACAAATCACATGGTAACATTCATCATTTACATATCAACAGTAAAGTCACTTCACAATTTTCAATGTAGATATTCATCTATACTCTTTGTCCAGAGTGACTCACAATAAACAAGGTAAACACATACATAGAATGCAGAGACAGTGCAGTGTCTCAGTAAACTAGGATCACAGGTAAACCAAGAACCTAGCACCAGTCTAAACGGTATAATAAATGAATAATATGTACATAGAAACTATAGGATGCCAGGTCAACAAATGAACCCAGCATCTGAGGTATTTTTTACTTTACTGGAGTATTTCCAATTTTCAGTACTTTTACTTATATTCCACCACACCTCAGAGGCAAATATTGTACTTTTACTCCACTACAGTTATTTGAAATCTTTAGTTACTTTGTAGATTTTGATTATTACTACAAAACATACAAACATTAACCCTATTTAAACTTCGGCCATTTGAAAATAGCAGATCTACAAGCTCAAAATGCATCTAAGTGCTACAGGATGAGGTGGAGTCTGAAGATGAGTCTCTTCACATTACAACAATGATGAGCTACGCTGTTGGTCACAGAATTCCTGAAGCAGCACAGCTGTACAGTTACAGATAATGAGCCTATTGAGATCATATACGGTAATGTTTAGTGATATAGCGCCTTTATAAAAAACAAAACTATAAATAAACAAATAAATACAATTAAAAAAAACCCATCACATTCAAATACAGTAAATGGAAGTTAAAACAAAACATACATTACAACTGAAATATTTTTGGTGCAAATATTACATCATTTCCAATGATATTATCCATCAAAGACTAATGCTATTATGTAATTTTGACAAGCCTATGAAGTCATGATGACCAAGAAGAAAACAGGAAAACAATAACCCAAAATACATGTCAATAATTAACATTACAACAATAAAAAAGGAGAAAAACTAAAACAAAATACAGATAAGATACAATAAACTAACAGATATTCTAATTGATATTTGCACAAAAAAAAACTCTTGCTGACCTCCCTCATCTATCCCGTCACAGTTCATCCATTTACCAATTTAGTTTATCCACTTAACAAGGCTGCCATGTTAAAGGATAAGTCCGGACTAGAATAACAGCTTTTTTTCCTACTTTTATTGATCCCAAATGACTGGCCATGGAAAATTCATGAACAGGCCATAAATAGGTAGCCATGTTTTCACTCCACAGAAACTTTAAGGAAAACTCCTTAGACAGAGACTAAGAAAATATATTTGCATTTTATTTGTTCATGCTCATAAAGTGCTCCAAGAGCTAAGTGAAAAGTGCAGCAGCAAACTTTTGGGTCAAAGGACCATCGTCAGTGCCTCGCCTACTGACCGCCGTGAATAATGAAGCTTTACCCGCAAATGACAACACATAAATCCACATCACATACAGCGCCTATGGTCATATGTGATGTGGAATGACGTGATGAAGACTTACCTGCAAATGAATTATAAGTGACGTGAAATGATAAGACGAGACGCAAATCAAATTACGCAAAATGAAACGAGACATAAATCCACATCACATACTACACTACACCAGACATACACTATGGTCATATGTGATGTGGACTGACGTAATGAAGCTTTAACCGCAAATGACCGCAAATGATTAGATCTGATGATATAGCACTGACGATGGTCCTATGACCTAAATTTTTGCTACTGCACTTTTCACTTTGATCCCTTGGAGCACTTCATGAAACGAATAAAATAAAAATAGCTTTTCTTTGTCTCCGTCTAAGGAGTTTGTGGAGGGAGTCTTTTTTTCTGCCAGTTTTGCTTTGTTTTTGAGACCAGCTACAGTCAGTAAATATTCCTCTTTTTCCTTTTAGTTTCCTACAATAAAAAAAAAGAAAGAAATGTACATAAATAAAACGTTATTTTTCAAAGGAACCTCATATATTTAAGGAAACATGGAACAAAATGGACCCTTGTCCACTGTTTCCCAAGTTATGGGTCGGGACTCAATAAGGTCGTGGACACATTTTCTTGGGTCATGAGTAGATAAACCCCCCCCCCCCCCAACCTGTTAATTAAGTATTCAATCAAAGCTTCCAGCAGGTTATTGGCCTGTGGATTACGGTTCATTGAACATTGTAATGTATTAAATACATTTGAAATGACATTGGTTTGTTCTGAATGGATTAGATATGACATATTGGAATATTGTTGATGTCCAAAAAACATTATAAAAAGTGAACATAGCCGATCTACAAGATCAATGTCACAAAAATAAAGAAAAACATTCAAAATAATGTCATTTAAGAAAATGCTAAATAAGAAATTCCATAAAGAAAAGAAAATAATGAAAATCTACAAGAGTGAAGATCTACAAGCTCAAACTCATTTCATAAAGTAAATTAAAAAAAGAAAAGCAATTCCATAAAGTAGGGGAATCATTTGTTTAACATACAACTTACATTTAGCTGATATTTAAACCAGTGGTTCTCCTAAATATTTGGCAAAAACATTAAGATTTAATATAAAAAAGTTATACTAAATAAATAATTTATACTAAGTTAGTACCAATGGATTGATTGGTCTTTAAAGCATGCTCTGAAAAGGCCCACCCATCTGTCCACTTAACACGGCTGCCATGTTAAGTGGTCAGATCCAGAATAAGGTTGAGAACCACTGATTTACACATTTCAAAGATCTACAACTACAGCAGAAATGAACATTTAATTAAAGATCTACAACGCCGGCAGATGAAAACCTAACCCTATGGATTAAGTACATGAGCAACATGTAATTAAGTTTCACAATTAAGATTGACATTTTTAGAGGAACTTCATTTTATTTAACACTTTTTTAAAGCTCTGTGGACATTGTTTTAATAAAAACCTGATAATGCTTTTAATCGGGTAAACGACATATAGATCATATTTGTTATCAAAAAACAAAAATGTCCACAAAACTTACAAGTGTGAAATAAAATCTTGACTCCTCCAACCAATTTTATATTTTTGAAAATTGTAATAATGTAATCATTTACAGACCATAAATGGGTAGCTATGTTAACATCTTTATAAAAAATAAAAAACGGTTGAAGAAAAGACTCACTCCACAAAAAACTTATGGAAAACTCCTTAGACAAAGACTAAGTAAATATATTAGTGTTTAAATTTTTTATGCTCATAAAGAGCTCCAAGTGCTAAAAGTGAAAAGTGCAGCAGCAAACGTTTGGGTCAAAGGACCATTATCAGTGCATCGCCTACTGACCGCTGTGAATAATGAAGCTTTACCCACAAATGACAACACATAAATCCACATCACATATAGCGCCTATGGTCATATGTGATGTGGACTGACGTGATGAAGACTTACCTGCAAATGACTTATAAGTGACGTGAAATGATAAGACGAGACGCAAATCAAATTACGCAAAATGATACGAGACATAAATCCACATCACATACTACACTACACTACACCAGACATACACTATGGTCATTATGTGATGTGGATTGACGTAATGAAGCTTTAACCGCAAATGATTAGATCTGATGATATAGCACTGACGATGGTCCTATGACCTAAATGTGTGTTGCTGCACTTTTCACTTTGAGCACTTGGATCACTTTATGATCATGAAACAAATAAAACAAAAATAGATTTTCTTAATCTCAGTCTATAAATCTTTCTCTTTTTCCTTTTAGTTTCCTATTTTTTTTTTAAATAAAACATTTACAGAAATAAAAAGTTCTCATATTTCAAAAGAACCTCATACATTTAAGGAAACAAATGGACCCTGGTCCACTGTTTCCCAAGTTATGGGTCGGGACTCAATAATGGGTCGTGGACACATTTTCTTGGGTCATGAGTAAATAACCCCCCCCCCCCCCGAACCTGTTAATAAAGTATTCAATCAAAGCTTCCAGCAGGTGATTGGCCTGTGGATTACGGTTCATTGAACATTGTAATGTATTAAATACATTTGAAAATGACATTGGTTTGTTCTGAATGGAGCAGATATGACATATTGGAATATTGTTGATGTCCAAAAAACATTATACAATGTGAAAATAGCCGATCTACAAGATCAATGTCACAAAAATAAAGAAACACATTCAAAATTCCATAAAGAAAAGAAAATAATGAAAATCTACAAGAGTGAAGATCTACAAGCTCAAACTCATTTCATAAAGTAAATTTAAAAAAAAAGCAATTCCATAAAGTAGGGGAATCATTTGTTTAACATACAACTTACATTTAGTTGAAATTTAAACCAGTGGTTCTCCTCCTAAATATTTGGCAAAAACATTAAGATTTAATATAAAAAAGTTATACTAAATAAATAAGTTATACTAAGTTAGTACCAATGGATTGATTGGTCTTTAAAGCATGATCTGAAAAGGCCCACCCATCTGTCCACTTAACACGGCTGCCATGTTAAGTGGTCAGATCCAGAATAAGGTTGAGAACCACTGATTTACACATTTCAAAGATCTACAACTACAGCAGAAATGAACATTTAATTAAAGATCTACAACGCCGGCAGATGAAAACCTAACCCTATGGATTAAGTACATGAGCAACATGTAATTAAGTTTCACAATTAAGATTGACATTTTTAGAGGAACTTTATTTTATTTAACACTTTTTTAAAGCTCTGTGGACATTGTTTTACTTTGTTTTAATAAAAACCTGATAATGCTTTTAATCGGGTAAATGACATATAGATCATATTTGTTATCAAAAAACAAAAATGTCCACAAAACTTACAAGTGTGAAATAAAATCTTGACTCCTCCAACCAATTTTATATTTTTAAAATTTGTAATAATGTAATCATTTACACACCATAAATGGGTAGCTATGTTAACATCTCAGTGCTATATCTGATGATATAGCACTGACGATGGTCCTATGACCTAAATGTGTGTTGCTGCACTTTTCACTTTGAGCACTTGGATCACTTTATGATCATGAAACAAATAAAACAAAAATTGTTTTTACTCAATCTCTGTCTATCAATCTTTCTCTTTTTCCTTTTAGTTTCCTACATTTTTTTTAAATAAAACACTTACAGAAATAAAATATTCGCATATTTCAAAAGAACCTCATACATTTAAGGCAACAAATGGACCCTGGTCCGCTGTTTCCCAAGTTATGGGTCGGGACTCAATGGTGGGTCGTGGACACATTTTCTTGGGTCATGAGTAAATACCCCCCCCCCCCCCCCAAACCTGTTAATAAAGTATTCAATCAAATCAAAGATCTACAACATCAAAACATAACCCTATCGATTAACGCTCTGTACATGAGCAAAATGTAGTTCACAATTAAGATTGTTTTTAAAGGAAAAACTATTTTATTCAACACTTTTTAAAGCTCTGTGGATTTTTTGTTTTACTTTTTTTTTTAAATGACAACCTGATAATGCATTTAATCATCAGGTAAACAATACATCATATTTTTATCAAAAAAACAAAGCAAAAATATCCACAGAACTTACAAGTGTGAAATACAATCTTGACTCTTCCAAACAAAAACATTTAGAAATTTGTAATAATTTAATCATTACAGACCATAAATGTGAAGCCATGTTAACATCTTTATACAAAAGGAAAACCGGTTGAAGAAAAGACTCACTCCACAAAAACCTTAAGAAAAACACCTTAGACCGAGACAAAAAAAATATATTAGTGTTTTATTTGTTCATGCTCATAAAGAGCTCCACGTGCTAAAAGTGAAAAGTGCAGCAGCAAACGTTTGGGTCAAAGGACCATCGTCAGTGCCTCGCCTATTGACCGGCATGAATAATGAAGCTTTACCCACAAATGACAACACAGAAATCCACATCACATACTACACTACACTACGGTCATTATGTGATGTGGACTGACGTGATGGAGCTTTAATTGCACTGACGATGGTCCTACGACCTAAATGTGTGTTGCTGCACTTTTCACTTTGAGCACTTGGAGCACTTTATGAACATAGAAAAAATATATGTTCTTAGTCTCTGTCTAAGGAGTTTTCCTTAAGGTTTTTATGGAGTGAGTCTTTATTTCTGCCAGTTTTCATTTGTTTTTGAGATCAGTCAATAAATATTCCTCTTTCCTTTTAGTATCCTACATTTGTTTTACATGAATAAAATAACATATTTAGAGTAGTAAAACGTTCTTATGTTTCAAAAGAACCCGATACATTTAAAAACAAAAATCAAAGAAATTCCATTTAAAATATTAAAATAGGAATAATGAAAACAGCAGATCTACAAGCCGAGCTTGCAGCAGATCTGCTATTCTCACTAGGTCCCAGGGAGACATCACATTTCTCTTTTGGGTCTCGAGCTAAAACGTTATGAAAATCTTTACACTGAAATGTTTACATTCCAGTGTGTTTTTGCCATTGCTTGTTTATTGATAATTTCAGATCCAGATTCAAACAGTGACTATTTTTTCTAGGGTCAAATAGTAAAATTAAAATGAATTAAAAGCACATATAAGAAGCAAGCAAAATAGAACATGTGCTATTTCGTGAAAACAACAAATCTAAGCAATAAATTAGAAACAAAAAAAACAAAAAAAAGAGGTTGTGAAAATAGATTTACATGCTTGTTGTGAGCTTGCAAATCTATTATCTTCACTAGTTTGGGTCCTGAGCTAAAAGGTTTGGGAACCTCTGCAGTGGCACAATGCCTGGTAGCTGTTAAATATAGAGCTTACACATTTTGAATGACATCAGTTATGACTGTAATGTTTAGAATGCAATCACACAGTTATGACTAAGGTTTATTTTATTTTCCAGGAGTAATACAGTCTACAGTGACTGAACTGCCTCTTACACAGTGTCACAGTGGCTGCTAGCTGATGCCCATGAGTTCAATTCAAAGTTTACAATTTAAATGGTGAATTTATCTATAGTACCTTTAACCGAAGCACTTTGTAATGTGCATTACATTCACCAACATACTTAGCAGGGGGAGAGATAGAGAGATGAGGGATAGAGATAGAGATGAGGGATAAAGAGACAGAGAGAGGGATAGATAGAGAGACTCGTATAATTTACATCATTTGTGAACGATTGACATAAATCATACGAGGCGCATATGACGCAATGGCAGCAGCATTCTTTGTTTCATGTTCTCTGCATCAGTCTCAGTCCAGCATCAGTCCATTTTCTTCATTATTCTCCTGCCAAATGACGAGCATTGTACGCAAACAACGTGAAACGAAGTCCACATCACATACTGGTCATATGGTTGTATGTATCGTTTACATTATATTATTATATTATTATTATTATTATGTGATGTGGATTGACGTGATGAAGCTTTACTCGCAAATGACGGCACAAATAACGAGTAACTATACGTGATGCACATGCCGACATCCGTCAAACACCTTCACATCACATACTGGTCATATGCGATGTGGATTGGCGTGATTAAGCTTTACCGCAAATGACGCAACGCAAAATCAATTGTGCCAATATTTGTCAGCAATACAGCAACAGCATGAATGACATTAGTACACAACACTATGAATGACATTAGTACACAATATACAACACTATGAATGACATTAATACACAACATACAACACAAGCAACAGGAATAACCAAAGTCATTAACCCTTTAAGACCTGAAGCCGATTCTACATGTCTCCTAAATCCCAACAGTTTTCTGAAAAACATAAGTTTCTATATCAGTGGTTCTCAAACTTTTTCATGTCAAGGACCCCCAAAATGATATGTATTTGGCCGCGGACACCCATCAAAATATTTTGTTCCAGGGACCCCCCCCCCCCCGCAGAAGCAAAGATTTGAGTTAAAAAATATTTGCTTTAAATATATATATTCAAAGATTTGCACACATTTTCACGAATTTTCAAAAACAACAGATCTACAAGCTCATAGCGCGGCACTCGGTGCTGCGCTATGAGCTTGCATATCTGCTATTTTTTAATAGCCAAAGTGTAAAATAAAGCTTTTTAGCTCAAATCTAAAAATGACACAGTTCCAGGTCTTAATGGGTTAAATGCATATGATATGAATGATGGCCCTACATCTCTCCCTGTTCTGACCTACTGTAAACAACGGCGTGTACCTCGCCTAAAAGAAAAAAATGCCGACCGATGTGAATGACGAGCTATCCGCAAATGTCGTGAAATAATCACAAAATCCCATAAATCCACATCACATATAACCCTAACCCTACGACCAGTAATATGTTATTATTATTATTATTATTATTATTATTATTATTATTATTATTATTATGTGATGTGGATTGACGTGATGAAGCTTTACTCGCAAATAGCCTGAAACGGTACAACGGCAATAAAATTACGCGAAACGACACACGACGTAAAGGACGACATGCATCACATACCTCCACATATGTTCATATGTGACGTGGACTAACGTGATGATGTTTTACCCGCATATGTTGTGAAATGACACAACACAAGACATACATCACATCAATGCACATCACATACGGCCCCCGTGTACGGTCATATGTGATGTGGGCTGACGTGATGAAGACTTACCTGCATATGACGGAAGCGACGTGAAATCAAATGTAATTTTTACCCGCATGTGTTGTGAAATGACAACACATACATCACATCAATCCACATCACATACTACACTACACTACACCATGGACTTATGTGATGTGGGCTGACGTGATGAAGACTTACCTGCACGGATATGACGTGAAATCCTGAGACGCGACGCAAATCAAATCAAAACGCAAATGACGCGAAATGCTACGAGACATAAATCACACAAACGCTGGCCGTGACCCAATAATAAAAAACACTGGTCCAGTCCCTTACATATTCTTCACGAATGACGGGCATTGAACGCAAACGACGCAAACCGCTGGCCCGCCACCCGTTAAATGACGCAACGCAAGCGGCGCTGATAGTGCAAATTTTACAGTTAAAGCTAAAAAAATGTTTAGTTGATACTATGACAGGGCAAAAAAAAACTATATTTTTAACTTTATCAAAAATAGATAAAGCACAAATAGGTTTAACTATGTGAGTTTGCTAACTATGTGAGTTTGCTATGTGACCAAGAGCCACATATACTGTACCCTGTCACTATATTATACAACCTAGTATACATATACTGTACCCTGTCACTATATTATACAGCTTAGCGTAGGCCTACATATACTGTACCCTGTCATTACATAAACAGCCTGGATACGTATACTGTCAGTACTACAAATAGAACCAAATGGACCAGTGATGGGTCCATTTGGTTCCATTTGTAAAAAACTCAAAGACACACTAGAAGGAAAAAAAGTTATAACTTTATTCAAGCAAATAATGAAGAGAAAAGAGGGAAAGTTAAAGTATGGAGGTCAGGCAGAAACCTTGTATGTCCAAAATTGTTACTTTTTAAAATGGACACAAAATAACCTGTGTTCCAATGGATCCAATATAATTATCATGATCTTTGCGTTGTGAGCTTGTAGATCGGCTGTTTGTACTGCTTTAGTATGTGACACTGTCACACGGTATGACCAAGTAAAGAAATGTCTTTACGACAAAAAAAAATGATATATATATATATATATATATATATATATATATATATATATATATATATATATATATATATATATATATATATATATATATATATATATATATATATATATATATATATATATATATATATATATATATATATGGTTTCTGCCCGACAACCAATGATAGACCGTGTTACTACTATCACTTACCTTGAACAGCAGCCACGACTCAAACAGCAGATGAAATAAAAAAAAACACTAAGAAAGAAGCAAATGACACGTCGCACATCATTTGCTTTCTCTTTTAGTTTGCACAGACCTACAGCATAGATGACTGTTAACACAGTGTTAATGGGGCTACATGCTACCATAATGATACCAGACATAAATCACATAGCTCCACATCACATACATTTGTACACACAAACCACTAGTGAAGAACTAGTGCAATAGACAGGCAAGAAGAAAGAAATGTGTTTGTGAAAAGAAAGATAGACAAAAATAAAAAATCGATCAAATAACTCTAATAAAAACAAATAATCTTGTTATTGCTTTATTAAAGCAAAGAATAGAGAAAAGGAGGAGAAGTTACAACCACATATGGTCATATGTGATGTGGACCGATGTGATCAAAGTTTTGGGCGCAAATGACGTGAAACAATAAATAAAATCACATTAATCCACATCACAGAAAGGCACATGGTCCTATGTGATGTGGACCGACGTGATGAAGCTTTACCCACAAATGACGCGATGCAAATGACGTGAAACGATAGACGACGCAAATGACCACATACATGGTATGGTAGCATGTAGCATGTAGCCCCCTTAACAAGCAGCAGCTGCAATCAAAAGGTTCCTACCTTCCTGCCATCTTCACTTACGGACGTCTACTTCTTGTCATCTTCGTGTTCTGTAAAGACACAAAAAAGAAAACAAAAACGTTGAGTTGAGCAGGCCTTACAGGGTGACATTTTGGAAGCCAAGATGGTCTGTAGAGCCATAAGCTGGTCACTGACAGGGCTGTGTCACCATTATGGCATTTTACTTGAGTAATTGTCACAAATAATTGTGATTAAGGATTTAATTGTATTGTACATGAACATGTTTGAAAATAAATCAACATTTTTGTAACTAGAAGAGTGGGCACCCGGGAAAAGTGGGCACTTCAATGTGTAATTGGCCATTTCTATTCCTCAAAGTAAGTAATTAAGTAACTTAAAGGAGTAGTTCACCCACAAAATGACTTATTTTCTATCAATTGCACACGCCATGAAGCCTTAATTCATGGATTTGTTTTTGTCGCATTCCTATGCCAATAATTAGATTCCCGTCTCCTACCGGCTAATGTATCCGGTAGGAGACACAAAGTAAATTATTTGTGTCTCCTACCGGAAATACACCCGGTCATCAAATGATTGGCTTAGTAATGAGACAAAAACTAAATCATGAATTCAAGGCTTCATGGGGTGTGCAATTTATAGAAAATAAGTGATTTTTTGGGTGAACTACTCCTTTAAGTACATGCTTTGACGATGCTTGACTGGCCTACAGCCACTGTGGGCATAAAACAATACGTTTTAGGTCTGATAATGATGTACCCACCCGTACATGTTCACATCATGTATACTTTACATTACTTAAAAAGGGATAGTTCACCCAAAAACATACTTTTTTTCTATCGATTAGTCACCCCACAGAGCCTTGAATTATGGACCGGTAGGCACAAAGGAGACTCTTTGTGTCTCCTACCGGAACCGCTGCCGGTCATCAAATTATTGGTTTAGGAATGAGACAAAAACAAAAACATATTCATGAATTCATGTCTCCATGGGTTGACTACTCCATAGGAAAAAGTGTTTTAAACCGTTGGTTCTCAAAGTGGGGTCCGGGGACCCCCAGGGGTACTTGAGGGGGTTCCAGGGGGTCCCCAGCTAAATGATGGACAGGAACCAAATGGACCCTTATGGGTCTGTAACTCAGTGTACAAATTTGTACACTCTCAGAGTTAAATTGACATTGGTTTTACAATGTGAATTGGGGTCCCAGAGGTATAAATGCCACTAGATGGGGGTCCATAGCCTAATGCATGTCAAACTGGGGGGTCCTTGAAATGAAAATGGTTGAGAATCACTGCTAGAGCCGTAAAAACCTTATCTTATTGCGGTCCCTGGCTTATCTTTTCAAATGGGGGTCCGCGGGGTAATAAGTGTCAATTAGGGGGTCCTTGACATGAAAAAGTTTGAGAACCACTGTTTTAAAGTATCCCTTTAAGACAGGGGTCTTCAACGTTTTCAGGCCAAGGTCCCCCTAGCTGAGAGAGAGATGAAGCAGGGACCCCCTCTATATTGTATAAAATTGTGTTTGGGATAAACTTTTGCTGCTCTTTTTTCCCTCTACACCTATAACTCTTTGCTAAAAAATAGCCGATCTACAAGCTCACTACGCCTTGCAGCGTGAGGCGTTGTGAGCTTGTAGATCTGCTATTTTTGGCTTAAGTTCTCCTCAGCAAAGGGATGCTAGGGTTCAAGTGGTTAATGTAAAAAAAGATTTGGCGGACCCCCTGTAGTAACTCTGGGTCCCGGACCCCCTGTTGAAGACCCCTGCTTTAAGAACATTTTGCAAATTCTTCATTTGCTTTACATTTTGGGAGAAACATTGCCAATTTAGCAAAGAGGTGCCGTCTATTCCTGTATCAAACACCATGTTCAAGTAAAGTCTACAATGCTTATCATTTCATCAAGTTTCAGAAACAACTAAAGACAGTGGCTCTCAAATGTTTTCATATCAAGGACCCCCACATGAATATTCATTTGGCCAAGGATTGGGCCTCTTCCTTACTTCCTTCACATTACCACGTTACCAATGATACAAATGAAGGCTCTGTTCTATTTAGTGTAGCACAGTGGTTCTCAAAGGACACCCATAACTCTGAGTGTACAAATGGAACCAAATGGACTGTAATTTGTTTCCATCTGTACACTCAAGAGTTACACACCCGTAAGGGTCCATTTGGAACAGAGCCTTCATTAGCATCATTGGTAACACCTGTGAAGGGAAATGAGGAAGAGGCCCGATTTATTTCCAATATGGCCGCTGATTCCAAAACTCCAGTTTGTGCCTCCTACCTCCAGCATGGTTGTGTGTTACAGTGAAATTGGTGACCTTCAGAAAACATGCGACCATCTCGTGGACTTCACAAAAACATCACCACGTCCAAATGTAAATAACAACCGTTTGTTTATGAACAGAGCAACTCTGTTCATGAACTAACATACTTTGGATGTTTGACATGTGATGGACACGATGGACACATCTTTTGCCAGGTCACCAATTTTTCCATAACACTGGAGGAGGCAGAATGTTGAGGGTTGGGATTCGGCTTGAAAATAAAACCACAGACGTCTTGGTTCAGCTCTCAGCCGCTAGACCAGTGGCTCTCAAAGTGATGTCTGATACCAGTCATCAGTTACCATGAGTATAAACCCTAGGGTTTATACTAGACCGGTCACAATTATTAAGCAATAGCCTAATTGCAATTATTTGAATTTGCAATTATGTTTTGCATAATCGTCATAATCATTACCATGTTAATAATATTCATATATTTTCAAACATTTTGTGGAAATAGCAGATCTACCAGCTCAAAACGTGTTGCGATGCGACACGTTCTGAGCTTGTAGATTGGCTATTTCCACTCTGCTAATCCCACTATGAATGTATTTGTTGTAATTAAATGATGTATATTATGTGTCATATCTACCTTGTGCAACTTTTGTTTACGAAGCCCTAAAAGCCAAAAATAAATTACATTTGTATTCATAATGTTCCCATGCTCAACGTCAAACACAATTAAATCTTTGATCGCAATCAATCATGTGACAATGAATCGTCAACTTCCATTTTGTAATGGTGACACAGCCCTAGTTTATAATGGCCAGCAGTGGTGGAAGAAAATACTGATTTGTTTTTACTTAAGTAAAAGTATCACTACTGCAATGTAGAAATACTCTGTTACAAGTTAGAATTCACTTGAGTAAAAGTACAAAGGTACAGGTATCAAAATGTACTTGAAGTACCAAAAATAAAAAGTACTCATTATGTAGAATATCCCGTTTCAAAAGTTTTCAAAATATATTAAAATCTTTTAAAAATAGCCGATCTACAAGCTCACAATGCGTCGCATCGCATTGTGAGCTTGTAGATCGGCTAATTTCAAATGGCCAAAATGTATATAGGGCTGAAGTGGTTAATAATTGTTTTTCTTAATTATAGTAAAAATCTACAAAGTAACTAAAATAAAGTTTTCAAATAAATGTAGTGAGGTAATAAGTACAATATTTGGATCCGAGATGTAGTGGAGTAAAAGTAAAAGTATCGAAATTTGGAAATACTCAAGGAAAGTACAAATCCCTTGAAATTGCACTTAATACAGTACTCAAGTAAATGCACCTAGTTACTTTCCACCACTGCTGGCCAGGTGTGATCCAGGTACGTACCGTGTGGGGCCTCCCGCCGCGTGGTTGAAGATAGCTGGTATTAATAGAGCCGCGTAGGTTGTATGGCACCACGTCCCGAGCACCGTACGCCTTGTATCTCAAACGGAGAACGTTCGTTGGCACCGTTATACGTTTCAGCTCTCAGGGCCTCGTTGTTGCGTCGACGCCATCGAGGTTCCATCTTCAAGCCCCTTGTCCTGAGTTACAGACACTCTATTACCAGCTATCTCCTGATGACTCCATCCATCCTTTGAACCTTCCCTGAAGCATTCATACAGTGAGTCAAACGCTGAGTCATAGCTAGGAGCCATGACTCAGCGTTTTTAACTCACTGTATGAAGTAGATTTAGTCCACTCTGCAGAAGGTCACATGATTAACCTGCAAGACACAGATATATACCAACATTAAATTAAATATATTGTATAATAATAACAATAATAGAAAATACAGTTTTTAAGTAGGCTATAGTGCAGGGGTGATACAACTTTGATGGTGTATAGACGGATTTCCGCGCGACGTCATCACAGAGCAGAATGCGCAATCTGCGCATGCTCGGGGGAAACGAAAACGAGCGCCGTTCACTCTGTTGTTATGTTCGGGAGTTAGATAGCCATAATTCTGCTATTATAGGCATAATAGGCATAATGCTGCTATTATATACAAACAGATCCAGCTTTCGACAAATCATTTTTATTGAGTAAACAAGGTATTACAAACTGCACAATTTAATCTACTTTCATTAAACCCGGTGAAGATCATTTCTTTTATGAATGGACATTTGACCAGAGCTGCTGCGGGTAATGGCGCCCTCTATAGGCTTCCCCCTCCTCTGCGCGGTCATATCCTCTCAATGTTTACAAACATGAAACCCGTCTATAGGGCCACTATATTTCCACACTCACTCCAGAGGGACACATTGCATATTATTGTTACTGTCGGGCAGACGCCTCTTATCTCCATATTTTTACTTTTTTTGTAAATTAACCCATTGAGACCTGAAGCCGATTCTACATGTCTCCTAAATCCCAACAGTTTTCTGAAAAACGTATGTTTCTATATTAGTGGTGCTCAATCTTTTTCATGTCAAGGACCCCCAAAATTATATGTATTTGGCCGTGGACCCCCATCAAAATATCTTGTTCCAGGGACCCCCCAGAAGCAAAGATTTGAGTTAAAAATGTTCGCTTTAAAAAAATATATATTCAAAGATTTGCACACATTTTCAAGATTTTTCAAAAATAGCAGATCTACAAGCTCGTAGCGCGGCACTCAGTGCCGCGCTATGAGCTTGTATATCTGTGGTTTTGAATAGCCCAAAGTGTAAAATAATGCTTTGTAGCTCAAATCTAAAAATGACACAGTTCCAGGTATTAATGGGTTCAATTCGTCATTCTAGTACAGTATGTCACACAAAAGTAGCAAAAAATAGCTGATCTACAAGCTCAAAGCGCGTCGCATTGCGACGCGTTTTGAGCTTGTAGATCAGCTATTTTGGAATTGGAATCCTGACAGTTTTTTTTTAAATTTAATTTCAAACGGATTTGCTTATAATTAAGTTAACTTTATGAACTTAAATACAAATACATTGGATATAAAGTCATTGAACTAATAATATAGACTGGAGTAATTAAAGCGGGTCATGATTGCATGTTTGGAATTGGAACAGCTGAAATCAATAACATATATCACTATTAACCTGCGGGCCGCATTAAGTTAAGGTGAGGGCCGCGTGTGGCCCCCGGAACGCCAGTTGCCCATGTATGCTATAAGACCGGGAACGCGTCAGTGTAAACACTTTAACCATTATCTTACACTTTGGCTATTCAAAAATAGCAGATCTACAAGCTCACCGAGTGCGGCGCTATGAGCCTGCATATCTGCTATTTTTTGAAAAATTGTGAACATTTCTGAATTTCTTTTACTCAATTTTTTGCTTCTGGGGGGGGTCCCTGGAACAAATATACATATCATTTTGGGTGGTCCTTGTCCTTGATATGAAAAAGTTTGATTATAGCAACATACGTTTTTTTTTAAAAACGTATGATTTAGAACATTGGTTCTCAAAGTGGGGTCCGGGGACCCCCAGGGGTACTTGAGGGGGTTCCAGGGGGTCCCCAGCTAAATGATGGACAGGGACCAAATGGACCCTTATGGGTCTGTAACTAAAGACCCATAACTAATTAACATTGATTTTACAATATGAATTGGGGTCCCAGAGACATACATGCCATTAAATGGGGGTCTGTAGCCCTAATGCATGTCAAACTGGGGGTCTTTGAAATTTAAAATGGTTGAAAATCACTGCTAGAGAGCCGTAAAAATCTTCTATTATGGGGGTCCCTGGCTTATCTTTTCAAATGGGGGTCCGCGGGCTAATAAATGTCTATTTGGGGGTCCTTGGCACGAAAAAGTTTGAGAACCACTGATTTAGAAGACATTTGTAGAATCCCCCCAGAAGCAAATATTAGTGTTAAAAATGTTCGCTTTAAAAAAACATATTGAAAAATGTGGACACATTTTCAAGTAGTACCATCAACAGTAGCAGATCTACAAGCTTGAAACGTGGCACAAAGCAACACGTTTTGAGCTTGTAGATCTGCTACTTTTGCCATTTTTTTAATCCTGAAAAGTAACAGTTTGGGACATTCTATGGTTTCCTCCCGATAGAGACGATATTATAGTTTCATTTTAGCCAAGACTCAGATTTCTTATCGATTTTGATATCGATATTTAGTTTAGATTACTTATTATCCTGCCTGAGTGTTATTTATCTTATGTTACAATTTAGCTCAGTTTAATCTCTATCCTTAGGCTTTTACATTTGTTTTGTTCTAGATATTTCATGAAAAGTATGAAATGTGAAAAGTGCTGTACAAATAAAATGACATTATCATCATTATCCTATCTTTGACATTCTTAACACTCTACAAAAATAGTGTTTGTTAGTTGGTTCCATGTTAAAGTCTCAAACATCTTGATAAATGTATGTTACTCTAAATATAACGTGTTTATCCCAAAGCCACAGATGTTATCCCACCATACAGACCCTTTATGTTCGGTAATATTCCGCATTATTCGATAAACAAATGTTTCAATCTGGTCTGTGTAAGTGGCGCTGTTGCAGGTGAACACCGGTATGACACCCCATATAATCCAGGAAATACAATGACGTTCATCCACAGAGGGGATTAAAACACTTCTTTATTAATCTATACTGAACATTAACTGAACACCAACACCCCGTATGTACGGATAACATCTGTGGCTTTAAGATAATCACTTTATATTTACAATGCATACATAAGTATAGACGCACGAGCCTTAAACACAGAACCACAAACTATTTGGTAAAGTGGCTGTTGCAGCAGGTAAATGTCCATGTAAATGTGGAACTAGAACGGCGTTCAGACGCACACGGGACTAAGACGCGTCTTTATTAAACTCTACGTAATATTACGGAACACAACAGACCCGTATGGACGGGTAACATCCGCGTCTTTGTGTTTAAACACTTTATATGTTGGATTGGGTTCATTTATGAGGATTTATGATCCGTTTAAAACTACCAACAAACATCAGACTCGATCACCATAAATAATACAATCCCTGACGGGCCGTCTTGACCCAAGACTAAAGTAGATTTATAAACACACGTGAACATATGGCAGGGTTAGATCTACAAACCCCCACACAGTGTAGTGAGTGTTTAAACTTTAGATATAAATCAAACATTACCTTCAGCAGAGCGGCGCGACGTGGTGCAAGCTAAAATGTTTGAAAGCAGACGTAGTGCGCTTGTGTCTGTTTTAAATCCGTATTCACATCCGGTTTAAAGCCCCGCCTACTGTATCCGGTGCGTTGAACACGTTCAAACGAACGTCACATGGACAAACCATTTGCGTTTTCTGACCGGATCTTCATCCTGCAGAGTGAATAGATCCCCACAGACTGCTTTTTACTCATCAACACTAAATCATCTTCACCTGTGCAGAGCAGCGGTGTAAAGTAAATAAGTACATGTACTCCTGTACTTACGTACAATGTTGAGGTATTTGTACTTTATTTGAGTATTTTCAATACTTTTACTTCTACTCCACTACATCTCAGAGGCAAATATTGTACTTTTACTTCACCACAATTACTTGAAAGCTTTACTAGTTACTTTATAGATGTTTAATATGATTACAAAACATGCATTAACCACTACAGTCCTATGCATACTTAGGCTATTTGAAATCTACAAGCTCACAATGCGTTGTGAGCTTGTAGATCTGCTGTTTTCAAAGCATTTTTACACATTTGGAAACTTGTGAAATGGGATATTCTGCAAAATGAGTACTTCTACTTTCAGCACTTAAGTATATTTTAATGTGAATACTTTTGTACTTTGCATATGTGAATCGTGTATATTTACGTATTTGAATAAATTGTCTATTTAAAACCAGTATGTTTTAAAACAAAAAAAAATCGATTCAATTTAAAATACAGCATCACAATTATCTTAACCACTTTATCCATATTCTATACTTTGGCCATTCAAAAATATCAGATCTATAAGCTCACAGCGCGTCACTTCGAGGCGGCGCAGCGAGCTTGTACATCTGATATTTTTAAAAATGTTTGAAACATCTTGAAAATGTTTGGAACATTTTGAATGATGTTGAATTTCTTAACATAACTTTTCTCTTCTGGGGGTCCCTGGCACTAAATATTTTTCAGATGGGGGCCCCTGGGCCAGGGGGTCCCTAGGGGTCCGTGGCCATAAAGCATACGTTAATGTGGGGATCTCTACTGATTTATAGCATCCATAACTAGACGCGTCGCAATTCTGGGAAATTGCAAAGTGTGGTTGCGCCGACCGTATCACGACTGGAGGGATACGCCGGGAGGAATACCGTCGGAGGCCGTGCGACGTGCCATTCGAATCGGGTGCCGATCGGATCCTGCCTTCGTGATACGTGCCGTTTTGATTTTAGGAAATAGGCCCCTCCCACTAAATAAATAGGCCCCTCCCACAAATGTAACAGACCAATCGTATTGTCACGTCACTCCTGATATCGCTTTTATTTCATTTTGAGAGGACTGATCCCCCCAAAAATCATGTTTTTGCCTCGGTTACATTTTGTGCATTTGTGGCGCCCCCTATGGGTCAAAATGGAAATGCTTTTGGGGATTTGTTGAGTAAACCATCCTCAACATGTGATTCAAATTTGGGATTCACCGGACGTTTCGTTCGTGATTTCTGGCATTTTTGGTAAAACAGGCCCCTCCCACTAACTTTGGAAGCCATTTACGGACGAACGGTAAGGACTATCAAAATGCCGTTTGGATATGTTTATCGCATGGGCCCAGAGATCATGTGTCCCGATTTTTGACATAGAAAATTTGGACAAAATATGTGGGAGGAGGAGCTAAAAGTGTGTTTTGATGAAAACTAAAAATGGCGGAAAATCTATCCTGACACAAATGCGTCATGACCCAAGGAATCTAGGGAAAAAAATATTTTTAATTTACGACCTACGGTTCAAGAGTTATAGGCCAAAACGTAAAGTGGGCTGTTATAGCGCCACCATGAGGCCGACTGGTGTAATTTTTTTTCCAATAATTTTGGACTAAATCATGAACCACCCCTCCAAGTCTTGAAACTCTAGCCCTTACGGTTTCTGAGAAATAAATACTTGAATGGGATTTTTTTCATTTTCCCATTAAAGTGTATGGGGACATTTAATGCACTAATAAATCAATATCAATTAAACTATGAAACCAATCTCTTAGCAAAATACAAGCACACGATTCCCGGTGAAGCCGGTCATTTTGACATATGGCACTAAATTGGGAAAAATAAATTGTGGGAGGAGATGCAGTTCAAAATAAACTGTTATGGCCTCGGAGGATATATAATAGTCTGGTTGCCCTGTTAGGGCAACCACACTAACTATAGTGTTAACAGAGTGACAATGACATATCACATGAGTCATTGTGAAACAATTATGATACATGGTCACACACTATTTCAGTAATATAATTAATTTGATCTTATTGTATTTATTTCGTTTCATTTGAATGCAGGGTCATTAAAATGAGTCCATATACAAACACATGTGTTGAATTAACTGTGGAAAAACTTGGATTAAACACTGGATTAAGTAAGCTTGGCTGTTAGCCTGCTCCTGACCAGGCTAACTTCACAGCTAAATTGCCATGGTAACTAAGGTAGGCTTGCTTCAATTCTCTTTCGTGGATCTTCAAGATAATTCAGCTTTCATGGAACCGATTCATCCCTAATCCTGGCTAAATTAAGCCAGGATAGGTGTTAAAGCCAGGCTTTAGCTCTAATTCACCTTTCGTGGAATAGGGCCCTGGCCTGGCCGAGACCTGTGCTCAGAGGAGCACATTTTTCGAATACAGTGTTATAAGCAGATTATAATGCATTAAGTATGTTTATAATGCATTATAGACATGGGATGCGTAGCAAGTGTTTCCGCAGGGGTTTTTAAGGAAAGACATTCTACTTACTCTGATGATATGATGCACAGCTCACATGACTCATGATGCAATATAATATGCTTTCTTATCATCCTCACTGTGAAATATCCATCATGCAGCTAGAGGTGAAGCATCCCAGACAGTTGTGACTGTGTTTATGCAGCTCTGTACAATAATGGCTGCTCATCCGTAACATCGTGTTTCCAGACTCCCTGTTGTTTAATTGAAAATCTGTTGGCAGCCACATCCTGTTTCCAGCCCCCTTATATCTAATTGCATATCTGTTAGCTGTGTGTGTGTGTGTGTGTGTGTGTGTGTGTGTGTGTGTACGCATGCGCATGCAGTGGTGGACAGTAACTAAGTGCATTTACTTGATTTACTTGACTTACAACTTTTTTTTTTTTGTTGAAGTTCATGACTTTCACTCCATTCCAAATAGAAATATTGTACTTTTGACTCCACTACATTTGTAGGAAGGGACACTTGGGACCCAAACTTTAAAAAAAGGAACGTCCTATTTCAAATATAGTGAACTATTTTTGAAAAACATTTAGTGTTCTAAATTTCAATACAGCAATGCAAAGATATAAAAAAGAAAATGTACTTCGTAAAATTTGCACTTTTGAATACTTGAGTATTTACTTGCGTATATACTTTCTCCACCATTGTGTGCATATGTGTACTGGGCTGGCAGTATTTCAGGTGAAAGAATGCCCTGCATGCACCTTAACGTAAGGCTTTGGGCAAGCCCCCATCACCCTGTGAGTCACTGTCAACATGAGATTCCGGCAGCCACTGTTACTATGGTAACAGGAAAGTCTCAGTGGTGGTGGCCCATGGTGTCATCTTGTGTGTGTGTGTGTGTGTGTGTGTGTGTGTGTGTGTGTGTGTGTGTGTGTGTGTGTGTGTGTGTGTGTGTGTCTCTAACACAAACAGCAGCATTCTCTCTTAATGTTTCACCATTTCGCCCACTCATCATACAACCAGCCTCTTGCCCATAGAGGTAGAGAGAGATTGATTGATTGATGTACTTTATTTAGTAAGACATGAGAACAGTACATGACAGTACATAACAGTACATGGAAGTACAAATTCGCAATACAAGGTCTACTAAACTGGATAGCTCAGTTAAGCACGTAGCTTGTTTAGAGAGGGACCATAATAAAAGGTTGATAGATAAAGAGATACTCCTCTGTTGTAAAATTAGCACTTCACCAGTATATATACATATACAGTATCTCTAAATCAGTGGTTCTCAAACATTTTCATGTCAATGACCCCCAAAATAATATGCATTTGGCCGCAGACCCCCATCAGAAAATATATTGTGCCAGAGACCTCTATAAAAGATTGGCGTTCAATATAAAATTAAATTAAAAAGTATTTACATTTCTCAAATTTTTTCAACAAATTCTAAAAACAATAGCAGATCTACAAACTCACTTTGGCCTTGTGAGCTCATACTGTCGATCGGCTATCGTTAATAGCCAAAGTATAAAACAGGGTTAAAGTAGTTAAACTGATTTCGATGCCATATTAGCAGACTCCCATACACCATTTGTGTTGTTAAAATGTTTAAAATATGTTCAAACAAAAAATGTAAATAGATCTGCAACACCACGCATCACGCTGTGAGCTTGTAGATCGGCTACTTTCAATTTAGCCATTGAATAAGATTAAAGTAGCTAAAATGATTCTGATAATTATGCTGGGGACCCCTGGGGGTCCCTGGACCCCACTTTGAGAACCCCTGTTCTAGATGACAGTTAAACAGAGGCGTAAATGTTTGTCCAATACTCCTTTAAGCTCATTAGAATGAATTCCACCCTGAAGCATTTAAAAATCCATCCAGTTGGTCTTTGAAAGCGGGAACGCAAAAATACGTGCCAGAGACTAAAACGTCCCCCCAGCCTGATTGACTGAGAGGGATGACTGATTCTAGCTTAATTAAATATCACTTATAAGGGAGGCAGGGTTAAGACATGTGTATCCCACTGTCAATCACATTCACAATTTCCACACCGCTATTTACAACAAAAGGAGTTAGTGGGATTAAGTTGCCTAGGCAACAGCGATTTCCACTGCATTACGTGGGGATTGGTCTGGAGGCTTCTCTGCTCCTCAAACATAATTATCTCCCTCCCTTCAGACGTAGCATTAGGATTAAACACTGTCAAGTTTACAGGAGTTATTTATGCATTTCTTCCAAGTGGATTTTAATTCATTCAGGTGAGTGTCATTTGGTGGCTTATTTGGAGGCGGTTGTTATGAGTTATGAGCGATCAGCTCCATCCGCCTCACCTATGATCTTGGATTACAAAGCCTCTGGTCTACAGCTGAGTAAGTTAAGTTACAACACCATGTATTACATTTAGTGCTTTTTTTTACCCTGCAACCAACATTGCTGTGCTGTAACTTTGTTACTGCGCTCCATGGTAACCACTTGTACTGTATACCGTATTCGATTCCATGTCTTAAGACCTGAGGCGATTCTTAAAAATGTTTTCTAAATCCTAACAGTTTTTTGAAAAAAAAATGTTTTCAAGATTTTTCAAAAATAGCAGATCTACAAGCTCATAGCGCGGCACTCGGTGCCGCGCTATGAGCTTGTATATCTGCTATTTTTGAACAGCCAAAGATATCCAAAAGTGACACAGATGCGTTCCAGGTCTTAATGGGTTAGTCAACCACTTGGTAAAATATTCGTAGTAAAATAGACCCGAGTTGCAACTTCACTTCTATCCGTCTACACCACATTGTGAGCTGGTAGATCAGCTATTTTTGGCGACAGTTCGCCCCCAGAATAGGGATGCTGGGGTTCCAATGGTTAAAAGGTGATTGAAAGGAGGACACAGACACTGCATTGTAAATAAACTATATTTTAACAATTCCGTTCTATAATACAGTATTGAACAGGATTCACACAAAGTGGATAAGACGCATTTGTTTGACAGGAAAGTTTGTACGTTATGTTTCTCAGTTCAGAGGACTTATTAGGAACAGTACAAAAGGGCAATAATCATAAGTTCCATGGTAGACAAAACCGTCTTGTTAAAAACAAGATCCAGTGAAGATTCAAGAAAATATACACTTATAACATGATAGTGATTGCCCACAAATATTCCACAACACATCCCTTTGATTTCTGTGAAAGTACTGTACAGTATTTCAGCACAGCATATTGCTGTATTCCAAAACATTTCATCTTTAAAAAAAAAAAAAGGTCAAAATAATCCATTAATAAAACATCTAAAGCAAAGAAAAACAGTATACTGTGCAATGTATTTGTTAAGAGACTAATTCTAGGCTGACATATTGTTCTTCATGTACCGGGTAGACTCTGGAAATAACCGTTTGAAAATAGGCACCAAAAAAAATAAGCAAAAATGTGTCAAATAAAAATGAAAATCAAGATCTCACAAGGTTTTATTCAAAAGCCCCCATGTCATCTGAACCAATGAAGTACACTTTCACATTATTCACCAATATAGCAGCAACAAGTTCCCTCACCGAAAATAACCACCACCATAATGAAAACCTACGTGTGGGAAGCACATCCACAAGTCTGAAGGTGTGAAGACATACTGCTTTATTCCACAAAAAGGATGAAAACGCCACCACACATGCACAAATGAACACTGCACTCAGATCATTGTAAATGTTTTCTTCTTTTTTGGATGAATATAATAATTTATTTATTCCCCCTTGTGAGTACAGGCCTCAACTGAAGGGGAGTGGTGCCAACCACTCCTATATCTGACTGTCCGTGTGTCCGTATGTATGTATGTCTGTCCAATAAACAAACATTGATGACAACACGGGTGATGACAATACGGGGCTCATCAAAGGCACCACTCTCTTCACACAGGGTGTGATTTTTCCTCCTACATTTAAATACAATCTTGAGGACTACTGCGTATTCAAAACACCTGACGCTTGTGAAATTAAGTTTTGCTCCAATCTTCAGTAGCACAGTAGGTTTGGAGCCAACGCCCTCTATGTTCTGTCCTTCATGTTTCTTGCCCTCTTCTCAAAAGCAGCGTCGATCCTTATAAGGTGGCCTCAGGTGGTTTCTTTTCACCTTTGTTTATTTTAACCCATTAAGGCCTGAGTCCGATTCTTAAAATGTTTTCTAAATCTTAACAGATTTTTGAAAAAAAAAATCAAAAAATTCAAAAATAGCAGATCTACAAGCTCATAGCGCGGCACTCGGTGCCGCGCTATGAGCTTGTATATCTGCTATTTTTGAATAGCCAAAGAAACCTAAAGTGACACAGATGCGTTCCAGGTCTAAATGGGTTAAATACTGAATCGTATATATCACATATTCTCACAAAAAAATATAAAAGTAATTATTATGGTGATGGTCATCACTTGGCCGGCTCTCCTAGCCAGGTGCGGGCGAACCCACCTGTAGGCACTTTGTGTCACGGCCATTTGTCGTTTATGTGCATATTATTCCCATGAATACAAACCGTCTTCAAACACACCTGAGATTTGACATGTGGCAAAAGTATGGGCCTGCTTCAAAAAAGACTTTATCATCTTCAAATTTCTGAGTTGGACAGAAGAGTTAAGATCAGTTATTACTTTAGTGTTTGAACTGCATTTTCTTTGTAGGTTTCTTTGTGTTAGCCCTTTGTTTTTAAGCCCACGTCTTCATGCCGCAATGTCAGATTGTCACTGTAGAACTGCTGCAACCATCGGAAAAAGACAGAATCTATAAACCCACCACCACCAGTGTTTAACACCGTTCCCCTTCCACAGAATACATAACATAAATAACCTGTGAGTGCTCCAGAATGCCAACACACAAAATGGGAGTCATTGGGTGGAGCATTCTGGCATTCCCTTCAGACTCATCCCCCCCTTTTGTTGCTCTCGCTCTCAAAAATACCTTTCTCAATCACATGGTAGTGTTGTTAGTAAGTACAGTGTCTGTCACTGATCGTTTCTGGGTGAACTGCACCTTTGTGGGGGAGCGGGTGCCTCATAGTACATCCCCTGAGGTCACAAAGTAATAACACATCATATCTGACCCCGGCAGTGCCGCTCTCTCAGTTATCCATACCTAGCTTGGAGAGCCCCTGCCTGAACTCATGCAGCTCGTCTATCTTTCCGTCCAGAATATCCATGAACTTCTTCAGCTCTCCCTTCATGTTGCCCTGCTTTTGCTGATTGTCGGCTACGTCCGTTTGGAGACCCCCTATCCTCTCCTCCAAGCCCTTGTTCTTCAACTCTGCAGCCTACAGAAAAAGAAAGGAGAAAGCAATTCAAAGTGATCCCTTTATGTCTCAATTAAAGCAGAACTGCAATGGGCAGAAAACAGGGCAGGTCATACATAAAAAGTAACACCACGTGCACATTTACATTGTAGTTTACAAAAACATGTCTGCCCAAAGAACATATAAAATATTGTTTTTATATAATGTGTGTGTGCGTGTGCGTGTGCGTGTGCGTGTGTGTGCGTGTGTGTGTGTGTGTGTGTGTGTGTGTGTGTGGGTGTATATATATATATAATGTATATATATATATCTATCACACACACAGTCTACAGCCGGGGGACAAATTAAAGGAAAACCCTGTACTGAGTGGAGAAACATAGCAAATGCATCTGCTTCCATACAGGTGAACTGAGCATGATAGAATAAAGCAATTAACCCATTAAGACCTTCTACAAAATGTCTTCTAAATCCTACACAGTTTTCTGAAACACTTATGTTGCTATAATATCAGTGGTTCTCAAACTTTTTCATGTCAAGGACCCCCAAAATTATATGCATTTGGCCGCGGACCCCCATCTAAAAATATTTAGTTCCAGGGACCCCCAGAAGCAAAGATTTGAGTTACAAATGTTTGCTTAAAAATATATATATATATTCAAAGATTTGCCCAAATGTTCATGATTTTCAAATGTTCATGATACAAGCTCATAGCATGAGCTTGTTCATCTGCTATTTTTGAATAGCCAAAGTATAAAATAATGGTTAAAATGACAGATGCTTTCCCGGTCTTAATGGTTTAACATCCCATCATGCTCAGTGGCATGTACTACACACATGCTGAGCAGGCCCAGTTTGGGTCGAGACGGTAAGAGAAAGAGCTCTGTGATTATTAAAGACGGTGCATTACTGGGGCATGGATGACAGGAGCTTGAGTCACTGACTAACGTGACATTTGCATTTCGATCGAAGGGAAAGACGAGGAAATTGTGGTCGAAAGCTCACATTGGATGACCGTGATGCTCGTGCGTTGCTGCTATAGTGTGTGTGCGAAAAAAACTGACGGGCAACTGTTCCTACGGCGATTTGAGAATGTCAATGCAGGACGTGATCAGACGGCCAGCGAGAGCTGTCCCTCAACAACTACAGTACATTGAGAGGGATATTATTGTACGGTTGCAGTGCATAAACCGCTCGTTAGAAAGAGTGTTTTTTTTACATTTTACTCTCAAATAAGGCATTCACATTATTTGCGAGTTAACCCATTCAATCCGGGAACACATCTCTGTCATTTTAGATTTCTTTGGCTATTCAAAAATAGCAGATCTGTGTGGTGCACACCAAGAGAATGGCACAGGCTTGACTGCTTGACCCCCACAGTGAGGGGGGGGTCCAGTGGCTCCGTTATGCTGTGGGGGGCATTTTCACTTAGAGGGAAGAAGAGTCATTGCAGCTCATTACAAATGTATTTCTAAGCGTTCACCTTTATCCTATAATGAAACATTTCTATCCTGATGGGAGCCATCTCTTCCCCCCACCCACAGGGGCACGAGGGGTCACTGAATGGTTTGAAGAGTATTAAAATGATGTGAATCATATGCTGTGCCTTCGCAGTCTCCAGATTCCCAACCCAATTGAACACTTAAGGACCGACTTACACTTACACACTACTATGACACTTTGGACCCTATATCACACCTGGCGAAGAACATCACAGAGTGCAGTGCAAGAGTCATTACTGGTTTACAACTGACAGTTATGTTCATGCCCAGCACCCACGTTGTGCAAGTACCAATTGTAATTGCGCCTTTCTGTGCACCCAGAGGAGGTGTGGTCAGGCTAATTGTTGTGCATTGCGCTCTTAGGGGGAGTGAAAGAAAAGTCCGAAAATGATTCAGCTTAAGACCAGCTAAACCTTGACTAAAATCAGCCGCAGTATTTCCTCACTATTGTCACCAAGGCACTTGCAAAATGCACTTTAGACCATGCACAATAGAAGATCGTCTAAATAGAGCCCTTCATAGTTTCTTTTAATTTGTGACCCGTTTGTATATATTTATAGTACACGTGACACACGTGCATGCACCCCCTCCCCACCTCCCCCTAATGTGGGCCAACAGAAGTTTAAAGCAAGTCCTTCAGACTGCCCGGCAACTCTAGTGACACATTAATTCCAGAGATACCACTGAAGGGAGGGGTTAAAATAGGAACTCCAAATGGGTGTTGTGTGGCAATGTGATGGTGTTCTCCAGCTGACTCCTGAAACCTGATCTCTCTGTGGGGGTCTTCTTTAAATAGAGGTAAGCCAGGACCCTCCAAGCACACACAGATCTGAAAGAAATCCTTTGCAAAAAAGGAGCGCTCTGCGCATGCTTTCCATTAGGCGCACATTTATAAATGTGATACCAAATTAATCTCAGTAACTACTTGTTGGCGGGTGAATTTTTATGGTATTTATTTTAGCCATTAATTTCTACCTCTACGGCAGATGGCTGTATGGAGCCTTGTCGACAGAAAGAGGTATTTGAGCTATGCCATTGTTGGATCTAACTCCACTCCTCGGTATAGCCTGTTTGCCAGATAAGTTTCTGCTTCAGCCATTTCTGTTGTGATTGCCCTTTATGCAGTTGGCTGATGCAGAAGCAAACCTGGCAACCGGTGCTTAGTTAGGCACAAGAGCTTCAGGCATGCCGATGTTGGTTTTAGTCTCATACATACAGCTTGCATGATGAAATTCAGTCGGTCAGAAACAAAGGCACCACGATTAATCATGTCAGAGTCATCGCTAGCTGACACTTCAGGTTTCACAAAGATTAACAAAATGTTATAGCTGTACTGGGTGGGAGATGAGGAATGTGAATTCATAATGTTTGAGGGGGTTTTGTCAATATTTAATCCTGCACTGGACAAGCACATCGGCACGCACGTGGATTTGAAACATGAAATCTTATAAGTCTGTGTCTATCAAGCAAGCTGCCCTCATTAATATGCCCCTGCAAAACCCACCAACGGCATAAACTTTTCAGCAATCAGGCAAGTTCATACAAAATGAAAAATAAAGAGTAGTTTCAAGTGCAAGGAGAAAAACAACCTTTTAAGTAACAGCAATGGCCTGCTTGCGGTTACTCATATACAGTATTAGGGCCCTAATGGGTATGACAAAGAATATGGCATACGGCGGGCGCACACACGCGTGCGTGAGTGTGCCCGCCGGTATGCCATATTGTTTGTCATACCGTCTCTGTAATATGTGTGTTTGTGTGACATGTGACAGGAATACAGTGTCTCCAGGCCTGGGGACTGAATGAAGGATGCGGCTCTTTTCTCTGCCTCTATCTGAAAGCATAGCTTGTGCCTCAGAGCTTGAGTGGGTGTTATGGCAATGTCATCCATGGTGCTTTATCCTCTGCTATATAAGTCAGTGGGGCTTACAGTTATGTGTCTGTGGGGTTTTTAGCAGTGCTTTGACAGTACCTGCAGCTTCTCGGTGATGCTCTCACACTCGCTCACGAGCTGAGGAATTATCTCTGCTTGCTTCCTCAGGTTCTCCAGTTCCTGGTGAAGACAAAATCAACAATGTGTTCAACAAAAAACCTACAATGCAGAATGATTGCGCCACATACAATTCAGGCATTTAAGCAGACGCTCTTATCCAGAGCGACTTACAATAAACAAGGTAATTAATTACATAATTAGAATGCAGAGAGAACAGTGTACGGTGCCTCCGGAAACTCGGGATACCAGGTAAACAATGAACCTACTGTAGCATCTGGCTTAGAATGCAGAGAGAACAGTGTAGTGCCTCCGGAAACTCGGAAACCAGGGAAACAATGAACCTACCGTAGCATCTGGCTGAACAACATGCTATCTAAATGAACATTCTTTACATTGAAGATACCAGGTAAGCAACAAACCTAGCCTAGTCTAAGTAACATGCCATCTAAACCACATTCTTAAGATGAAATCAAAATCACGTTCTTAACATTTGTGGTTGAGAAAAGCTATTCTAAGAAATAAAAGGTATCAGGATGAGTGACTGCAAGGTATGTCTGCATAGTATAGCCATATCCTGGTCGGTCACTAGCATCAATCGAAAGAGGATGTGGCTGATCGTACGACGTATGACGTTCTGTATAGTAGTGTGTATATCTGTCTGTCTCTTATATGTCATCATGATTTGTGTGCATGGGAACTCATTTTAAACAAGCTTAGTGCTTTTATGAGTTATCCAGTTTAGTAGACCTTGTATTGTGAATTGTGCTTCCATGTACTGTTGTTCTCATGTCTCACTAAATAAAGTACATCAATCATCAATCAATCGGCAAGAAGGGGTACCGGGAGCGAGGTACCCCTGCTAGGGGGTGAGGTGGAGTCTGAAGAGGTGAGTCTTTGGATTACATATAAATGCAATACGAATAAATAGAAATTACAGGGGTTTGAACGAATGTTCCATATTTGATTACGTTTTTTTGTTTTTTACGTGCCTAGATATTTTAAATTAGAGACATCCGTTATGGCTCAATTAACCTCGCATGTCTTCAGAAAAGCACAGTCCAGTTCCGTAGCTCCTCTTAGCTACATAATAATTGGTTGACTCTTTGGGCTCTTTGCCTGAAGCAGCAGCTTGATTCCGTGAGCACAGGGCCTGATCAGAGCCGAGGTCGAGACCATAGTGCATGGTGAATGTTTAATAATTCATCATCACGTTACATGGATGAGCTGGGCATGTGCTTTTCTAGACTGTTGAGTCACTTTTCCTCCCTGCCTCCAGCCTCAGTAGGCTGCAGCATTGCGTGGCTATCAGCAAGAAGACACTCTGTACAACCCTTGGTTGAGTATTACAAGTATCACTGCTGATGGTGTAGTAATGTGAAAGTATACTGCCAAATATAAGACATGGTGTGTGTTGCAATCTTTCACACTGGCCCCTAGCCTTATTCCCTCGGCTCATTCCGGTTCAGCAAGAAATGTAAGCACAATGGCAGGTTTCCAGGTGTCACTGTTCAACCATGATGATTTTAATTGCTATCAAACTGAAGAGCAGCATGACAGACAAACCGTCCTTCACACATTCCGGGAATGTGTGAAGGTTTCAATTCAGTAAGTTGTGTTAGCGCTCTATGGTCCAGGGTGAGAAAAAAACAAGCCCACTTTGAGGGAAAGTAGCGCACACACACACACACACACACACACACACACACACACACACACACACACATACCCGCGGTGTACTGTATGTGTGGCAAATGTTATGGAGAATGAAACGATGTGGCACTTTATGTAAATACATTGAACAGGTTTCAATGTTTTGTATACTCATTATGCAAACAACGTGTACATTCAAATTCTACAGATTTACAAGCACTGTTATAGATGTATATCAGATGACAGACTGCCTGCCTGCCCTGAATATGCCATCTGTTTGTCCCCAGTTGCACTTGTGGAAAAGAAAGCGACACAGGTATCTGTACTAGCAGGGCATGGCATGATTTTTATATCTGCTTGGGTGTATACAATGGCCTTGCCACAATAAATGGAAATTAAAGGCACTATTTGGTTACTCAAATTTAAATGTTGAGTGAATACATCTACAAAATCTGTAATCTGAGTCACTGAGTCACAAAGTTTGTCCCCAATCAACTGGTATGATGCGTGCGTACACACACACACACACACACACACACACACACACACACACACACACACACACACACACACACACACACACACACACACACACACACACACACACACAGTTCTGTACCATGAAAGTTACTTCAGAGAAAGAAAAATGACAGCCAATATAAATTCCAGGGTTTAGCTGAGTAAGTGAAGACCGAGCGCAGAAACCAAATCCATAAAGAGCACTAGATACTGTACCACAACAATACCATGGCTTTCTATTGGGGTCTAATCACCTCCTGAGGGAGAGGAGAGGGTTTGAGTGGGGAGAGGAGTGTGAGAGAGGTATACACTGCTGCAGTGGAGACTGGAAATAGGCACTGGAAGATAAAGCAATGCCTCTAAATTGAGGATATTAAGGTGCTGAGGGGTGGACGGAAGTGAATTCCTGGCACAGTAAACTGAAACACACGCACGCACGCACGCACGCACGCACACACACACACACACACACACACACACACACACACACACACACACACACACACACACACACACACACACACACACACACACACACACACACACACACACACACACACACACACACACACACACACACACACACACACACACACACACACACACACACACGAGACTGAGAGTGAACCCAAAAAGAAAATACAACTTTTAAGTCAGACCTACCACTGGCAAGAGACTCTAGTCTAGATCAGTGGTTCTCAACCCTTGTGTTTTATTGTATAGTTTGTGGATTTTGATGCAGTAATGGTCTTTTTCTTTTCTTTCTTTCTTTTTTGAGGTCTTAAAAGTCCTTAAATTGTCACTTCACTGTTATCTGGGGACCCCCCCAAAATCATGTGGGGACCCGACCCACAGGTTGAGAACCACTGGTCTAGATAGTGATGTCACACTTGTGGGCGTGTCAATCTAAGAACAACAAGCCTGATCCACAAGATTGAACCGGAGCCCTGATCCTGACATCACTAGTTCACTGCAGTGTCAGCACCCAGGGTGGCATTGGGGTGCAGTGCAGATTGCGTGCCCCACTACTAACCACTCCCACAATTTGGTATCATCATGGTTTGGGAGTTTCTTCACAGCGGAAGTTTGAGTTAGAAGGCCATGAAGTTTCATGGCCTCGTGCTGGGATTTGAGGCTGATACTGTGAAAAAAAACATGTACTGTGATTTGAGGTCGATACTGTAAAAAATAAGTACTGTGATTTGAGGTTGATACAGTAAAAATAAGTACTGTGATTTGAAGCTGATACTGTAAAAAAATAAGTACTGTGATTTGAAGCTGATACTGTAAAAAATAAGTACTGTGATTTGAGGTTGATACAGTAAAAATAAGTACTGTGATTTGAGGTTGATACTGTAAAAAATATGTACATAATATGTACATATACAGGCCTATTACCAGTGCTTGAAGGCATATTACCAGTGCTTGAATTAGGACGGTACTCATTTGTATGGAGTACTGGTTCTTCTTCTGACTTTTTCCCTCCTGAGTACCCTTATTTATAGTTCTGTATAATCACTTTACTGCTGGTGAATCTAGGTACGCATGTTGGGGAGCCGTGCACATAGTGCACGTCGTGTCCTCCTTTTTCCACAGCCACCTTGGCTGAGGATATTCCACAAAATGTGGGATATTTCATTTGGACCGCTTTGAGTCGGATACAGTTATTAAACCATTAAGACCGGGAACGCACTATGTGTGTCGTTTTAAGATTTCTTTGGCTATTCACAAATAGCAGATATACAAGCTCGTAGCGCGGCACCGAGTGCCGTAGATCTGCTATTGAGCTTGTAGATCTGCTATTTTTGAAAAATCGTGAAAACTTGTGCAAATCATATATATATATATATTTCTTAAAGCAAACATTTTTTACTCAAATCTTTGCTTCTGGGAGGTCCCTGGAACAACATATTTTGAGATAGGGGGTCCGCGGCCAAATACATATCATTTTGGGGGTCCTTGACATGGAAACGTTGGAGCACCACTGATATAGAAACATACTGTTAGGATTTGGAAAACACATATATTATATATTCAAAGATTCATTTTTTTCTTGCAGATCTACAAGCTCAGCCATGCTATGAGCTTGTATATCTGCTATTTTTGAATAGCCAAAGAAATCTAAAGTGACAGAGATACGTTCCCGGATTGAATGGTTAAATGGTACATAATGTGTGAATGGACAGAGCAGCAATGCTCACACATTCAACCTCATTCACAAAACGAGTGTGTGATTAGATTTGATCATGAAGAATGTTTTCACGATCATCATTTGTTTCTTAAAGGACCACTTCACCCATTTTCAACCTGTCTTCATGGGTCCTCACAAACGCTCATTATAAGATGGCACCATTTCTGTCTATTTGCTCTGTGTCTCAGAGGAGGGCTGTGGACAGTTCAGAAACCCAGACTACCTGTGACTATCATCAGTAGCCAGGTTTGGTCATTTCAAAAAGATTTCAAAAGTTTTACTTATTTTGTATTCTGTTACTGCAAGATCAAAGGCTTCTATTTTAGCATGCCATCTTTCCAGGAAGAGAAAGAATCTAGTTTCTATTCGATTGGAATCCCAGATTCCCACGTAGGCAGTTTTCTGAACTGTCCATAGTCCACCAATAAAACACAGAATAGCAGACGGAGATTTTGCCATCTTGTAATGAGCATTATAAGATGGAGTAATACCAATTATATGAAGATAAGGATACAAATGGGTGAAGTGCTCCTTTAACTGAATTAGTTTTTGGTACAATAAAAAGTGTTGAGAATTAAAAATGCGTTTGGAACATGTGGGAAGTAATTGCGCTGACGTGGCTTCTACTTTGTCTTATTCTTTGTGTAAATTATACAGAATAGTGCCAAGCCTCATATTAACATTTTTCAGTATTATTTATAGACCAGCAGGCTTCTGATTATAACCATATTCAACAGCGTTATGCACACACAGCGCTGCAAGCTTGTAGATCTGCTATTTTCTCTGGCACAACATATTTTAAAATGGGGGTCCGCGGCCAAATACATCAATTTGGGGGTCCTTGACATGAAAATGTTTGAGAACTGCAGTGTTATATTGCACCTTTTGTAGAATAATAGAGGAACCTCTTTATTTCTTCACACTTAATGATGGCCTGCCAGCCTGATGGTGGTGTGTGTGTTTTACTGAGTATCGCTTTTAATCCTGGTCTTTTAACTATGCTGTGTGATGGTTTCCACATTCATTTTATAGTGGGGCTGTTCACCGTTTTACATACTGTGTCATCCTGTCAAGGTCTACACGTATATCTTGGGGTTTTGTGCGTTCATTTACATCTTTATGTGCCGTTTCATCTTTCAAATGTACCGATGCAACCGACTTCTATGACCTGAATGGCTATGTGTCACAAGTGACTTCTGATGTCAAAGGGTGCAATGCATTCTTTGTGATCACCAAGGAGGGTGTCTCTCTATTTCACTTCAGTCTGATGAAGAGCGCAATCTTAAAACATCACAGCACTTAGTGGGTGCAATAAAGAATAGTTTGAAATGGAGCCCACCAGTGTGCGAATGATTGCTTTTTCTTCAGCACCTGCCCAATTTGCGGCGGTTTTGGAGCGTGCATGTCCTTCTTTTTGAACAACTGCCGTAGACCCTATTGATGCAATAGGTTCAATGTGAGGATAAATGTGAGCAATAAATGTGCTGGCTTGCTTTGATTCGTTTTTCGTTCGAAAAATAGTAGATATACAAGCTCATAGCGCGAGTGCTGCTATTTTTTTTTTTAATCATAGGGAACATTTGTAACTCAAATCTTTGCTTCTGGGAATCCCTGGAACACCATATTTTGAGATGGACGTCGGCGGACAAATACATATAATTTTGGGGGTCCTCGACGTGAAAAAGTTTAAAGCAACACACGTTTGTCAGAAAACTGTTAAGATTTAGAAGACATCTATAGAATCCCCAGAAGCAAAGATTTGAGTTACAAATGTTTGCTTTAAAAAATATATATACACATATACACACGCAGTCGCATTAGAGAAAAAGAGTGGCGTGTCTGGTGTAACAGGACCGCTACTAGTCTGTACCGATGACCCCCTTCCACGCGTCACAATGCCAGACGGGGGATTTGTTCTGCCACAGACAGGCTTCAAATGGGATGAAATTGGATTCCATTTGTTTTGCATACGCCTCATTGCATTCCTAAGGCGCTGAACCCGGTAAACAGATTACACACACAATGGAATCACTTCAGGTCTGCAGGGTAGCGTCTCTTACCTGCTCTTTGTCCTGTAACTCGGCTTCCAGCTCCTGCACTTTTATGGCCAATTGAGCATTTCTCTCTTTTTCCTGACTGGCTTCATTGCACTGAGCTTCTAGCTCTGCTATCTGGAGAGAGAGGAGAGAGAGAAGAAGAAGAAGGTCATGAAGGCAAGGCCAGTTTATTTGTATGGCGCAGTTCAGTGTGCTTTACATAAAACATCAAGCAAAAGAAACAAGCTATTTTCACTTCCTGTTTGGCGTTGAAGTTTGACGCTTTGCCATGGTAACGCCGTTTTACGAAAACTCAAGCTTTTGATAACTTTTCATTGATAAGGTCTTTTGTGTACGCTGAGCGAATTTGAGGCGGATCCGACAATCCGCCCAGGAGGAGTACAACCTGTGAAAATGGCGTGAAATGCACAAAAACGCCACTATCAATTCAAAATGGCCGGCTTCCTGTTTGGTTTAGGTCATGGCTCCGAAAGAGTTTTTTGTAAGTCGGGACATGATACAGTTGTGTACCAATTTGCATGCATGTAGGTGAAACCGTATTGTCGGGCTTGAAGCACAAACCTTTGTAGGGGGCGATATTGAGCCATTTGGCCACCCCCCTTTTTGAGACGATTAAAATACGTATTCTTTTGCCACTGGTAATGTGTGTGCAATGTTGCGTAACTTTTTGAGTATGTTTAGGGCCTCATTTTCCCGATTCATTATCGGGAAGCGGAATAATAATAACAATCAATGCAGTTTCAATAGGGCTTCTCACTACTGTGCAGTGCTCGGGCCCTAAAAATAAGAACATTTTAAACAGAAAAATAAGAATAAAATTACAGTGCAAAAGAATAAGTAAAGAAGTCTCAATAAAAGGCTGCGGCAAAGGAAGGAAGGAATGTTTTTAGTTGTGATTTTAAAAGATTGTTGTAGCAGACCTACACTTTTCTGAGAGTTTGTTCCAGATATATGGTGAGATGAAGATAAAAACGTCATGCTATTTGATCATATTAGGTGGATCTCCACTCTGTGACCAACCGAGATAGTAGTTATCTGTAGGGATGTTAAAAAAAGGAAGAAAGAGCTGTATTGTTTCACCACCAGGCCCAGTATCTGCATCAGCCCACATTGATTATGAAACTCAGATGATTCTATTTATAGTGGATCAACGTACATGGCCCTGGGGGGGGGTGGGCTGGGAGAATACAAGTGCTGATAACTAAAGTACTCTAACTGTTCTGAGGAGAGGCACAGCCATTAGAGATCAATGAGGTTAGTGAGGTCTTCAGAAGAGCACTATGAAAAATAAAAAGTTAGCAGTTATCATTAGTCATGCATCCCACTGTAAATACTTCAAAGCTAGAGATGCAATTAAATTAGCTGTTATGTGCTGTGGTTGTAAACAACACCCCCATGGCCCAGGCTTCCTGGCGGAGTTCTAACTTCTACTGCAGTGGTTCTCAAAGTGGGGTCCAGGGACCCCCAGGGGTCGTTGAGGAGGTTTCCAGGGGGTCCACAGCAGAATGTGTTAATACAGCATCAAGATGAGTTTGAACTACTTACCAATATATACATAACTGTTTGAAAATAGCCGATCTGCAAGCACACAAGACAATGTGTCGCAAGTTCGCAACGTGTTGTGAGCTTGTTGATCTGCTATTTTCAAAATAAATCTTTAAATCTTTTGAAAAAGATTTGAATGTTTTTGAAACATACACAACACAAATCTTCTAAGGGGGGGTCCATGTCACAAAATATTTTCAGTTCCACATATTAATTTGGGGGTCCTCCAAATGAAAAGGTTTGAGAATCACTGTTCTACAAGTACAGTATGTGTTCCTTTTTGGCAGATCTAACAATGGTGTTTGTGAGGCATCATCTTTTGAGCTTTCATTAATTTCCCCTGTGGGGTTTGGAGGACTCCATTACCTTTTCCCTGAGTGTGTCACTCTCCTCCTTGCAGGCGTTGAGTTGTTTCTTCCAGCTTTCTACGTTGGCGGAGGACTCCTGCAGTGCATCCACCAGCCTGGCATTATTCTCTCTTAAAGTCTGTAGTTCTGTCTCCCACTTCTTTGCATTGGTGTTGCTGCCATCATCGATTGATCAAAAGGGGGGGGGGGGGGGGGGTCCAGCAGGAGAAGGAAACATTTACTCTACAGGACACTGTTACACATGGCTACAACAGTTTTTAATTAGGTGGCATGTGCATTGAAGTTTGAAATGTTTTCTTTTTAGGCTACTGTGGAAAATAAATGAGTGTGACTCATTTATTTTCACGGCAAACATGACATGCACCACTGTGACACTTTAGAACACTGTGTCACAAGCAAAACCATTTGTAGAGGCTGGGATGTTTATTTAGTTTGCATTACTGTTCCCTTCTATACGTGGGTTTGTGTGAATGTGCTCTTTGCTGTCAAATGTAGACAGACTTGCACAACAGCATTCTAGAGCAGCCAGCTGCGTTTGGTACGCTTCCACACGAAAACTAAATTCCAAAGCACTGGAAGCTCTTACAAGTCCAGAAAACACAACGAGCTGCTGGACTTGGCCCATGTTTCATTAAACTGGAGAGACTGGCCAGTGTACTGACATTTAATTAAATCACTGTAATACACGCAGAGCATCCCCAGGCACACCTGAGTGCCTTCCAACGTTCCACCATTGCCACGCAAATTCTGAATGACTGTTATGGAGCCACGAATACACTGTCTCCAGTTCAGTGTACTGGCAGGAGAGGTGAATACTGTAGTATATAACTCATTCAATCCAGGAACGCATCTCTGTCATTTTAGATTTATTTGGCTATTCAAAAATAGCAGATATATACAAGCGGTGCCACGCTATGAGCTTGTAGATCCGCCATTTCTTTTTTAAACGATTTGAGTTGCAAATGTTCGCTTTGAAAAAAATATGTTCAAAGATTTGCACACATTTTCACAATTTTTCAAAAATATCAGATCTACAAGCTCGTAGCACGGCACTGAGTGCCGCGCTACGAGCTTGTAGATCTGATATTTTTGAAAAATTGAGCTTGTATATCTGATATTTTCTAATAGCCAAAGAAATCTTGAAAAGATTTCTTTTCAAAAATAGCAGATCTACAAGCTCATAGAACCTGTATATCTGCTATTTTTGAAAAGCCAAAGAAATCTAAAAATGACAGATGGGTTCCCAGATTGAATGTAATCGTTCAGCTTATTATTTTTTAAAGGAAACCATACCTCTGTTCCACAGCGGTCTTGAGGCGATCGTTCTCGCTCTGCAGCAGGGCAGCCTCCGGACCGTGGGAGATCTTCTCATCATCCGTGCCGTTGATGCTGGATGCCTGGTTGGATGAAGGGGTGTCGCGGCCAGACTCCTGAAACGGAGGACAGAGAGAAAATATACCGTTTTAATTTCAAGGACCTTCAAGGACTCTTCCTTAAAAAGTTATTGTACTCGAAACGTGTTGCTGAGTAGTGTGTCAGAGTTTAAGTCAATTGTTTGTATGTTCGTTCGCCTAAACAAAAAACATGTAAAATATAGCTGTTTGAAGGCATTAAAACTGTTCTTTTGCATTGTACAGTGGTCTCCCTCCTCAATTGTTTTTGCATTGGATTTTTGCCTCCTTGGGAACCGTAGGACTCTCCATTTTTTTGTGTGGTAATTTCAAGGACCCCCAGTTTGATATTAACCCATTAAGACCTGGAACGCATCTGTGTCACCTTTTGATTTGAGCTAAAAAGTATTATTTTACACTTTGGCTAGCCGATATACAAGCTCATAGCGCGTCACCGAGTGCCGCGCTACGAGCTTGTAGATCTGCTATTTTTGAAGAATCGTGAAAATGTGTGCTTAGTGATAATTTATCTCTTTAACTCTCAGAGTTATAAACCTGTTAAGCTCCATTTGTACCCCTGGTGGTACCCGGACCCCACATTGAGAAACAGTGGTAGGAGTACTAGCAACAGCTTTCTTTCAAAATGTCTACGTCTGCTGGGATAAAAAAAAATGCAGACAAGTGGGGTTTCACTTCAGCTGTAACAACAGGCTCTGCCATGTGAGGCACAGTGTCACACCCACAGCACATCAGCTGTGACACTGGAGAGGAGGTGGAGAGGGACTGTTGCTGGCATCCATCATGTTATATGGGCAAGCAGTCTGAGGCCTGGCTCTATGCACAGAAGCCGTATTGGTAAGAAATTTGGGCCTCTTCTTACTTCCTTCACAGGTTTTGCCAATGATGCTAATGAAGGCTTTTACGGTTGTTCTCAAACTTTTAATTTCAAGGACCCCCATAACTCTGAGAGTGTAAAAATGGAACCAAATGGACCCGTAAGGCAGTGGTTCTCAAACTTTTTCATGTCAAGGACCCCCTAATTGACACTTATTACCCCGCGGACCCCCATTTGAAAAGATAAGCCAGGGACCCCAATAAGAGAAGGTTTTTACGGCTCTCTAGCAGTGATTCTCAACCATTTTCATTTCAAGGACCCCCCAGTTTGACATGCATTAGGCTACGGACCCCCATCTAGTGGCATTTATACCTCTGGGACCCCAATTCACATTGTAAAACCAATGTCAATTTAACTCTGAGAGTGTACAAATGGAACCAAATGGACCCGTTAGGGTCCATTTGGTTCCATTTGTACACTCTCTGAGTTACAGACCCATAAGGGTCCATTTGGTTCCTGTCCATCATTTAGCTGGGGACCCCCTGGAACCCCCTCAAGTACCCCTGGGGGTCCCCGGACCCCACTTTGAGAACCAACGCCGTAAGGGACCATTTGGGAGTTACACACCTTTTAAAATGCACAATATCAGCACCCTGACTCTGTTTGACCAGAATGGAACAGAGCCTTCATTAGTATCATTGGTAACACCTGTGAAGGAAGTAAGAAGAGGCCCAATTTCTCTCCAAAATGGCTGCTGTGCATAGAGCCTACGGAACCCCAAGTGCGTCCGCATGAAGGTGACGGTGGGGTCACACAATGACAACTGAATAAAATTAGGGGAAAAAAGTATTCTTCCCAATAAGAATGTGTGAATGCATACACCGTTTATTTTTTTTCTTCCTTTTTTTAATTACAGTTCTTCCACAGATACAGGCTATACTATGCTTCCATTTCAGAAATGTGTACAGAAACACTTTTCTATTTCCTATTCAAGACTACACGTATGTATGTATGTATGATTTATTTTAAAATATGCTTTATATCAGCTTTTAAATTGTACTATAAACATGTATACTGTGCTATAAAGTGTGGGGTCGCCACCAAATTTCCCCCATAAAACGAAGTCCTGGTATAAAAAAAGTTTGAGAACCCCTGATCAATACATTGCACGGCGCTATGAGTGGGCCTTGTAACCTGACACTGTCTACAGCACAGGTGAGCAACCGGGAATTTACGATCCACCGGTCAATCTCCACAACAAGCTTTTTTGCTAGATTGGGGATCAATCTGAAAGCCCAGACCGAACCATTCATAAAGGTCCGCTTCATCAGCCTTCAGCTGTCTAGAACAAGGACACAGAGATGTGAGGGGGTTTCAGAGGACTTGGAGGCTCAACTGAAAAAGTATATCAAAACCTGTGTGCCTTTCTGCCTGCAGTTGGATGAGTCAACAGACAATACTAATGTCCTGCGCTTTTCATGATAGTAATTTCCTGCCATCTGTCTGTAGGACTAGCCAAAAATGTGATTTACACATGAAAAATAATCATCTGCTATTATCAGTATTTTAAAAGTTCCATAAATTGTTTTTTTCATTATTGATGCATGTGCATAACAGTTTTCTCCCCAGAGAGCCGGAATGTTATGTACATCTTGCCTTCATTATTCATATAAAATGGAGTTAATCTATGTTGATATTATTCTAATGAGCTGTCTGGCCCTGGTAGTTTTGGCTGGTGAATTAGGCTGCAGAATGTGATTATTCATGTCTGCAGTGCACGCTGGGTGTTGAGTAGCTTGGGATCACCTTTGACCTCATTTATACAGGCGATCTACAAGCTCACAGCGTGTCGCAATGTGACACCGCCATACATCAGCCTTTTGACCCAAATCAGTCATTACCGACCAAAATACCCTCACTGTAAAAACGCTTTAAGCCTGAGGCC
The DNA here is from genome assembly GCF_963454915.1 of Gymnoscopelus microlampas. NCBI lineage: Eukaryota > Metazoa > Chordata > Actinopteri > Myctophiformes > Myctophidae > Gymnoscopelus > Gymnoscopelus microlampas. Next base: position 16,086,603 of record NC_139962.1, read on the forward strand.
GATTCTTACTAATGTCTTCTAAATCCAACAGGTTTCTGAAAAACGTATGTTTCTATATCAGTGGTTCTCAAGCTTTTTCAAGTCAAGGACCCCCAAAATTATATGTATTTGGCCGCGGACCCCCATCTCAAAATATTTTGTTCCAGGGACCCCCAGAAGCGAAGATTTGAGTTCAAAAGCTTTTGCTTTAAAATAATATGAATATATTAATTTGCATACATTTCCTGGATTTTTCAAAAATTGCAGATCTACAAGCTCATAGCGTGGCACTCTGTGCTGCGCTATGAGCTTGTATATCTGCTATTTTTGAATAGCCAAATGTGTAAAATAATGCTTTTTAGCTCAAATCAAAAAGTGACACAGATGCATTGCACATTTACATCATTTTAACTTTGTTAGGGTCAGTTATGGCTTTGTTTGGTTGGCTCCACATCCATCCCCATTTTGTGACCAGTTTTTATTTTATTCATTGAATAACACTAACACTAAGTGCATGTTCAACACAAGAGGCACAAGCATGTTGGAGTGGTAAAAAGGGGACACATTTATAATATTTTGTTATTTTTTGGTTTCTCTGTGGTGGCAATGTTTCATTACATTTCTGTAGTGGCCGTCCATGGCTGCTCTGTTAACCACTTAAAGGAGAATTTTGGACTAAGTCTTTCTTACTTTTTCTATGATGTTATGATATCTTAGGATGAATGGTACAGTAGAAACATTTCATAGCTCCATCCCGGGTCCGCCACAGCTTAAAACGTGCAAGGATAGGCCTTGCACTAGATCGCATATTTTAATAGCTTTTTTTTTTTAGATCTGACGTTCATAGTGACAGAACACTATGCAAAAAAAAAATCCAAGTCTCGCTAGACAAGATTGAAATCTCGAGATTTCAATCTCGTCAAGCGAGACTTTTTTTTGTTTTGTTTTTCTTTTGGACAGTGTTCTGTCACTATGAACGTCAGATCTCACAAAAAAAATAAAAGCTATCAAAATATGTGATTTAACGCAAGGCCTATCCGCGCACGTTTTAAGCTGTGGCGGACCCAGGATGGAGTTATGAAATTGTTCTACTGTACCATTCATCCTAAGATATCATGACATCATAGAAAAGGTAAGAAAAACTTCGTCCAAAATTCTCCTTTAAGACCTGGAACGCATCTGTGTCACTTTTAGATTTGAGCTAAAAAGCATTATTTTACACTTTGGCTATTCAAAAATAGCAGATCTGAGCTTGTAGATCTGCTATTTTTGAAAAATCAAGAAAATTTGTGCAAATCTTTGAATATATCTTTTTTAAAGCGACCATTTGTAACTGAAATCTTTGCTTCTGGGGGTCCCTGGAACAAAATATTTTGAGATGGGGGGGTCCGCAGCCGAATACATGTACATTTTGGGGTCCTTGACATGAAAACGTTTGAGAACCACTGACATAGCAACATGAGTTTTTTTTTTTAGGATTTAGAAGACATTTTGTAGAATCGGAACTTCAGGCCTTAATGGGTTAACCACTTACAGTAAGCCCTATTCAAAGTATTTCAAAAAATATTGTGACATGCTGTGAACTTGCAGATCTGCAACTTTTGAAATGTTTTGCAAATGGTTAACATTTTTTGAAACCTTTCGCCCGTAATGTTCTGCTCAAAATAGGGACGCCAGGGTGAAAGAGGTTAAACATTTGGGAGTTGCTCAGAGAATTCCAGAGCAGCGTGAGGTGGAATTTACCTGGGAGTGGTTACTTGACGTCTCCATCTTCTCCTGAGATTTGTCCTTTGCTAGCTTGGCAGCTTCTTTCACTTCCTGGAACTTCTCAGCAAACTGAAAATGAACAAGATGTATGATGGATGGTTTTTGATTAGTAACGATACACGCTCACATTTAAGTGAGCGCCTAAATTTCACAACGTTGGAAACTTGGAAAGATTTCTAGACTGGTTCAGATATGATAAACTGAGAGACGAGGAATAGAGGCATATTGTTGCTGCGGGGCAGAAACCATGTATCCTTGGTAAATGAAGGCCCTATTTCATACTTTGTCATATGACAGTGTCGCAGTGAAAATAGCAGATCTACGAGGCTTGTAGATCTGCTATTTTCACTACTTTTGTAGTACAAGCTTAGATCTGGGTTTTTTTTCTCAGATTTTAAGATGTTTGAAAATGTTGTCTGTTTGTTGGTTTTATAAATATTTAAACAATGAAAAGTATTAACAAGAGCTTATGACTAGATAATAACTACATTGGATACATTGGAACACAGATTCCTTTTTACATTTCTGAAAAGTAACAGTTTTGGACATCGCCTGACAACGACGATATACAAGATGGAAATCTATATGGTAATTAGGGGTTGAGAAGCAAATGTCCATAACTACCACCCAATAACTTTGTTTATTAACATGCATTTGACTGAATTAAAAATGAAAGGAAAACAAAAAGACATTCAAATCTCCATAAAACCAGTTATAAAAGTTTTACAATACATTTTCAACTGTTGCGTCACGTTTCTGCGTGTGTTGAAAATCCATTATTTCGATGGAGCGACACAGTTGTACCTCAAAGTATAAATTAGCCCAGTGGTTCTCAACCTTTCCTGGATCAGGCCATCAGGGCCCACTTGAAAATATTTAAAGCATTTGCCTTGTACAGTATTTTCAGAGCATGTTTATTTTAATTATCAATACATTTATTGTGTTCCACCTTGGATCAAAAAAACGTAGTGTACTTTAAGTTCTTATTAACTGGCGTCACTTTTCAATATTAATGTTATATCATCATTGGAATCGTACTGTTTTGCCAATTATTTGGGGGCCCACTTGCAATACCCTCATGGCCCACATGGTTGAGAACCAGTGAATTAGCCCATACTGTATGTCTGTCTCCTCTCAGCTAGAGAGACCGTTCGTTCCCTATGGTGTTTATACTGACCTTGGCCAGCTGCTGCTCTGAAGCAAAGCCCAGGCCAAAGACGGTGTTGGCTCTGCTGTCCGCCCATTGGCCGAACTTCTGCGATGTCTTGGTGAACGTCATGTTGGGTGTGATGGTGCTGTTGATGATCACCTGTCACAGAAAACACAGCATTGAGGCATTACTAATCTCTCAAGAACAGATTCTGCTCTCCGCTTGAATCTGTCGGGGGGGTTCGTCATAACGCGTACGCACTGGCCTACAAGTGGGCGTGCCTTCAGATCAGGAAGCAGGCCGCGCTTTACCCAATCAAATGTAATGGGCGGGATTTACTGTCAACAAACCGAAACTCATTTAACAATAGCGTCCTCGGAGCAGACAAAACCACGGAAAGATATTCACATTTTAACTTGCTCTTTCATCATAGAAACAAGTGGGCTTATAACCAAAACGATCCATGTTCTCTGGGAGAAGTGGTGTTAGTGTTCCGTGTAGAAATATTGTTAGTGGGAATGAAAACATAAGCGCACCACCGGAAGTGGAGCGCTGAGGTTAGACCAAAAACCCCGGTTTCCTTGCGCACGGGTGCTACGCTGAGCTCCTCCCAGAGCCAAGTGAAAGAGTAAAAAACAGCAGAGGGCGCTGTTTTTTATGTTAGGATTCAGAAAACATTTGTAGAATTGGCCTCAGGTCTGAATGGATTTAAGCTCAATTGGAAATCACAACAAAAAAAAAAGGATTATGCCTATGACACGACTCGCAAATGTGATGTCACTGGCGTGTGTGCACGTCATTCGAGAGGGCGATCTCACAGCGGCGGGCTCAGTGGTGAATAGGCCTATTGTTCTACCAAAAGGACAAACCCAGATTGTAGTTCCATTCATATCATTAGAGTGAATCTGCTGTTGCTCTGCCCTAGATTGAAGGCCACTACTAGCTGCCTCTCTGCTACCTTATCCTCTGACTGATACAGAGCTGCTCATTTCACACCTGGTTCATCATCATCACACTTGGACTGACAGGTTTGCCTAGAATTAGCTGCAACATACACCTACTGTATAGATGGTCTTGTGTCCGCTTATACTGTACACTACTTTGTTGGTCTTACTTTGTTGTTTTACCAAATGCCCCTTTTCAAAAGATTTAAATTCATAAATACATACAAATTCAAACATATTTGCCACAAGATCTACCACTAGCTACACACCAGTGACATGAACTTTATTCTCTCTAAAAAGGAAATCACAAATTCCTTAGTAACCAAACTCAAATAGTTTGCTGACAGTGACTTAACAAATGCCCCTTTTCAAAAGATTTAAATTCTTAAATACATACACAAATATTTGCCACAAGACAACATATTTGCCACAAGATCAACCACAGCCAGTGACATGAACTTTATTCTCTAAATTCTCTCTATAAAAAGGAAATCACAAATTCCTTAGTAACCAAACTCAAATAGTTTGCTGACAGTGACTTAAAAAAAAAAAAGTCTTCAAGAGGCCAGTAATTAAAACACCTTTAGATGTGTGGCCTCAAGCACTGACAAGTCTCTTACACCCTAACAACCTAACGTATCAAAGAGCATCTACTATTTTTAACTCATTAAAACCGGGAAAGCATCTGTGTCATTTTAGACGTATATTTTTTTTACATTTTTGAAAAATCTTGAAAGTTTGAGAACTACTGTTTTAGAAGGCATTTGTAGAATCTGCCTCAGGTCTTAATGGGTTAAAATAGAAGTGTATCTGCAGTCTCCCAGTGACACACAGACACACATGCTATGCATACATATAGCCCACCGGTGAGGTGATCCACTAACCTCTAAGCAACTATGCTGATACACTACACTCTCAGCTGTTGGGACCACTGCAGTATACTGTATCTATCAGCAGCCAGGAAACATTTGCTGCTGTATAAAATGATCAAGTCACTTCTTCAAGTGTATTTGACAGCAGTGTTAATGGAATGTTAATAGTGGATGCTTAATTGATAGACAGCAACAGCTGTTCCGAACTACACAGGCAAAGTTGTGCTTGTGTGTTCTTGCTTGTATAGTACTCCAAATGCAGACGTATCTAAATGATACGTTTCTATAGCGTCTTTTTTCCAAAGGCACTTTACAATGTGCGTTACGTTGACACACCGGCGGCAAAGGCAAACCATGCAAGAAGGCACGAACCTGCTGCTCATTGGGAGCAGTTTAAGGTTCAGTGTCTTGCTCAAGGACACCTTGACACAGAAGACAGGAGGATCCAGGGATCAAACTCCTATAGACCGACGTCCACTCTTACTTCCTGAGCCACTGCAGCCCAATCCAACTTGTTGTGAACACAAGAGAAACAGACAAACCACAGCCAAAGAAGCCCTTCACTTCACTTTAACATGCATAGAGGGGGTACAACAGAGGTCAGACGCTTGGCACGTGCAAATTATCCAAATAATTACATAACACCACAAGACAGTTTAATCACCATGCACCCGTTGTCTCGTAGCAACCTGGCTCAGAACACCAGAGTTCAAATTGCTGACGGGTCTATAAACCGTTCAATCCAGGAACGCATCCGTGTCATTTTTAGATTTATTTTGGCTAAAATAGCAGATATGCAAGCTCATAGCGCGGCACCGAGTGCCGCGCTATGAGCTTGTAGATCTGCTATTTTTGAAAAATCGCGACAATTTGTGCAAATCTTTGAATATATATTTTAAGCGAACATTTGTCAAATATTTTTGTTCCACGGACCTCCAGAAGCAAAGATTTGAGTTACAAATGTTCGCTTTAAAAAAGATATATATTCAAAGTTTTGCACAAAATGTTCAAGATTTTTCAAAAATAGTAGATCTACAAGCTCGTATTTTTCAACAGCCAAAGTAATATATAGCTCAAATCTAAAATGACACAGATGCATTTCCCATTTCCCGGATTGAATGGGATAATGTCGTCTCAAACAGCCTGCCTCCGTTTTCCTCCTCATCCTCGCTGTTTTAACTCTTCACACAGCCCTCACACAGCACAGAGCTGGAATGTGTGGAGCTTTAGCCAAACAGAGATGAACAAACACAAGTTTGCAATCAATACAAACAGCTTGTTGGTTGGTTCAAATCCAATCCAAACAAAATTCCAATGGGTTATAGTCTAAGACTCATCTTCTAGGCACATCAGTCAAGGCAGAACCACTAAAAGCCCAATATATACTTTGTCATTATGACGGTATCACTCGCCAAACAATAACTTAAGAAAACTTTTTCAGTTGAAAAGTTATATTCAGTGAGCAACAAAGTCGACTATAAATCAATGTGATTTGTACTCTAGAGATAATAACAGACTAGGGATGAAATGTGTATCCTTGCTAAATCCGGTGTATTTACATTACATCATGTACGTATATATTGTTCATTAACATGCACCGTCTATTTTTTTTTTAAAGATCACATTTTCCTAAAGTTTACCCAGGGCCATCCTCACTCAGAGTGGGGCATTTATTCAGTAAAGGATATATTATCTTATTTATCAACACTGGAGTTTTAAGGAATCACAATACTGATTTGGAGGCTTGATGAAAAAAAGAGAAACTCTATTAGTTGCTCTAAGTATGAACCCTTGGTAAACACAGCTCTTGCGTCTTTGAAGGCCGTCTTCCTCCAATCTGTGATTGATCTGTGACAGGTTTTTATAGTATTTAACTGTTTGCACCCTATCTAATCCTTAACACACGGTAGTCTCACTGAATCGTATAGGCAATCTCTGTGATATATACAATATATACACTCATCCGGCGTTAATCAATGACATATATCGGTTAAAGTGGTTAAACTGATTTCAATGCTATATCAACCAATTTAGCTGGGGACCCCCTTGAACCCCCTCAAAGACCCCTAGAGGTCTTCGGACCCCACTTTGAGAACCACTGGCTTAGCGGCCACTGCCCAGAACTCCGGTGGGATCCATAGTAGTGCTCACTGAATAAGTAGCATACTTTGCAGGTTCCGGTTTAACACTATTCCGTTCCTCATACTTTATCAGGTATGCCTGTCCAACTGTATTTAGGCATGTAGTCAAGATGATATGCTGCAGTTTATACCGAGCATCAGAATGGGGAAAGAAGGTGATTTAAATGACGCGTGTGTGTGTGTGTGTGTGTGTGTGTGTGTGTGTGTGTGTGTGTGTGTGTGTGTGTGTGTGTGTGTGTGTGTGTGTGTGTCATGGTAAATGTAGGCAAATAGGACATTTCCCAGCAGACGGGAAATGTGAGAAGAGCATACAGACACCCACCAGAGAGCAGTCAGAATGTCAGAATGCTCTGAGACAGTTATTAGTGTTAAATTGCTCAGAGTGAGGAGGAAACGCTCATGTTGATAGGAGCGAGCCGATAGGTGAGGGAGTGCCCGCGCCATTTCCTGGGATTTAACATCACACATATACAGTATATATATATACGCACACATATTAGAGGTGCAAACTGTTCACAAAATTCACGGTTCAGTTCGATACAATATTTTGGAATCACGGTTCGATAACTTTTCAATACAGCGAGAAAAGTATAAAGAGAAATGTCATAGATTTTGCTTCATTGAACGTGGGAGAGCCTCCGCAGCTGATGAGTGCCATCTATTTAGGGAGGAGCAGCTGAGATTGTCACTAAATGATAACTGCTGCTATGTCAGTCCACCTTAAGGCAAGGTTAGCTCTGTGCCATCGTCTCTGTGGGAATATTTTTGTTTTAAGCAGATACAAACAGAGCCCATAGATATCACACATGGCGACAGAGACGAGTTGCAAGCTTTGCAAGAGATTATATATATATATATATATATATATATATAATTTTATCGACTACTCGAGTAGCTACTCTGGGAACAACAATAAATGGTGTCGTTACTCTCGAGTATGTGTGTGTGTATTGAAGTATAAGTGAAATGCAAGTGTTAATGAGCTTTACAAACCGAAACAATTGCGTAACCTGAAGGTGAGACAAAGCGATACAGAGCCAATTTCTTTTTTTTCCCCCAGACAGACAGACTTTGTCTGAAATAGAGAGTGTAAAGCTATAGGAGGACTGATGGTTATTTTGCCTACTCGGTAATGTGGTGCGTAATTGGATAAAGACCCGGGTGGAAGATAATCCACTTTACACCCAATGAAGCCACCCGACACCAGACAGTGCACAGTGACAGCAGTGTCCTCCTGCTCCGACACACAACATCCAGCTCACTAGCCGCTCTGTCTGTCTGTCTGTCTGGCCCCAGAGGAACTCTCAGGAGAGCTTATTAACGCGTTAAGACCGGGAACGCATCTGTGTCATTTTTTCATTTTGTGGCTATTCAAAAATAGCAGATCTACAAGCTCATAGCGCGGCACCGAGTGCCGCGCTATGAGCTTATGGATCTGCTATTTTTGAAAAATCGTGAAAATTTGTGCAAATCTTTGAATATATATATATATATATTTTTTAAAGCGATTTTTTTAACTCAAATCTTTGCTTCTGGGGGGTCCCTGGAACAACATATTTTGAGATGGGGGTCCGCGGTCAAATATATAATGTTGGGGTCCTTGACATGAAAAAGTTTGAAAACCATTGATATTTTAGCGACATACGTTTTTTCTTAGGATTTTTGTTAGGATTTAGAAGACATTCGTAGAATCCCCAGCAGCAAAGATTTGAGTTAAAAAATGTTTGCTTAAAAAAAAAATCCATGATTAAATCCACTGCCAGGCCCGTAGTCCTACGGGCCGTTAAATCCAACCGTTAACTGCCGTTCCCGTAGTCCTACGGGGCGGGTGTTTTCCCATGTTAAATCGTGCAGGTGCAGATTCCGGATTTTTTTTGCACTTCCGGTCTCGAAGTGGGCGGACCGGAAACGAAATAATACTGTTTCCGTTTTTTCTCCCGCCTCCGTTTCCTGTCTAGCGGTCAACTTTGGACGCCATTATCTCTGGCTTGTTGTTTTTCTCACCGCATCCACCATTTTAGCGTTTTCCTCTCGTTCTCCAGAATGCAGTGTCGGATCGCTGCACGGTTTTCAGCGTTTTGTTCGGTCGGGTCCCGTGTTTGTGTCGAACCAAATTAACGCGGATTTTAAACGGATTTAGCGGGGCCTATGACGGAATCAAAAAAACAAAAAAGGTAAGAAATTGCTTGGCACTACGATGGACGTTCTGAGATTAGCCGATGGCAGTCAATGTGTTAAAAAAAAAAAAAAATGCGGTGCCGCACTACGAGCTTGTAGATCTGCTATTTTTGAATAGCCCAAAGAAATCTAAAATGACAGATGCGTCCCAGGTCTTAATGGGTTAATCAGTACAGCACTGTGAGTACACAGAGCATTCACCACCATGCTCAGCACAGTGCTTCTCTTTTCATATCGAGGACCCCCATATTGATATTTGGCTGCAGCCATCTGAAAATATTTTTGTGCCAGCCGACCCCCATAAGGAGAAGACTTGAGTTTTGATGTTTCAAAAAAGAAAACGGCAGATCTACAAGCTCTGTACGGGCCGCATCGTGGCATTCTGTAAGCTTGTAGATCGGCTATTTTCAAATTGCCGACGTATATCGGTTAACGTGGTTAAACTGATTTCAATGCTATATTAACTCATTTCGCTGGGGACCCCTCAAGGACTGACTTTGAGAACCACTGGCTTAGCAGCCACTGCCCAGAACTCCGGTGGGATCCATAATAACGCTCGCTAAAAGTAGCATACTTTGCAGGTCCCGGTTTAACACTAATCCGTTCCTCATTTAAAAAGTGCCCACAAACTCCTTTACTTACATGACAAAAACACAATATTTTCTTACACAGGACACTGGCGGCCCTAACAAGTCTCTAAAGACTCAATCATATATCATGGAGATCATTATTGTACCTTATTAACTCTGTAGTACTAGAACACTGCACTAGAGGAACACAGGCCTACTGGTTCTCCATTAGTAGAATGTGGAACCATCTCCCCGTGTTGGTCTGGGAGGCAGAAACCCTCTCTAGGTTTAAGAGTAGGCTTAAAATTTTTTATAGTTAGGGCCCAGGCTTGTATAATACTACAATAGGCTTAGACTAGAGTACCAGAGGAATGATCATAAGCTCCTCTCTCCTCCTCTCACTCTCACTCAATCTTTATGTATTAATGTCCCATCAATGCATGTTACCAACTTAACTTCTTCCCCAGAGTTGTTGTGCTTTCTCGTCTCACAGCCTTCCATGGATCATGATGACACCCCCCGGCTGCAGATGGAGGGTGTCCATGGATTATGACTGTGAGGACTGCTGTTAACATTCTACCAACAGTACGAGATGCCCGAAGCCCGGGGGCCGGGACGTAGATTATTTTTTCACCCCAGTGTGTGTGTGTGTGTGTGTGTGTGTGTGTGTGTGTGTGTGTGTGTGTGTGCCTGTCTGTGTGTGTGTTGGTTATTCTAGCAAGCTAATGGATCAATCAGTGCCAAACCTTTTGTTACCAACTTGAGTACTAACACAACACAGACTCACACATAGACACCGCGGTCAACTGTGATGTGTGCATACCCCCCCCCCCCCCCCCCCCCCCCCACACACACACACACACACACACACAATGTGACACACATGCCGCTTGTGCATGCAGCATAAACACAATACACTATGCAGTGGTAAGGTGACATCACATTGCCCTGGGTGGGCCCTGCCTGAGATCTTCGCTCTGTGGAGCACTCCTTTCTAGTAATAATTGTTCTAGCTGTCGCTGTCCATCTCTTTCTCTCCCCTCTCTCTCTCTCTCTCTCTCTCAATCCAACTGGTCAAGGCAGACGCCAAACTGGGGATTGGTTCTAATCAAGTTTTTTTTTTCCATTTACAGGGGAGTTGTACTTTGCTATCCTGGCTGTAGCCGAGTACTTTCTCATGGGGGAATTACTGGGTCTCTGCAAGAGTACCAGTTCTACATGTTAAGTGTCGTCATGAGACAACATTTGGCGCTATATAAAAACATATTTGACTTGATAAATGTACTGATTCATGTTCACAAGATGCTAAAGAATAAGTTGGACTTTTAAGTTATTATCTTAACATTTCTGTCCCCTTTTTTGGCTATTATAATGTTTGGCTTTTTGCAATGTGACCTTAATGTAATACTAAACAGGAACTTGCCTATGGTCTATGTAAAAACATTGAATATCTGTATAAAGGTGAGTAGACAGAGAGAGAGTGCAGCATGAGAGGATTCAAACGTGGTCCAAGTAGTGCATGCCACCAGATGTCCCCCGATTATGTTATTACAGCACTGTTGTGTATAATATATTACTATGGGTGGGGGGGGGGGGGGGGGGGAGAGGGGAGAGAGAGAGAGAGAGAGAGAGAGAGAGAGAGAGAGAGAGAGAGAGAGAGAGAGAGAGACAGAGACAGAGACAGAGACAGAGACAGAGACAGAGAGAGAGAGAGAGAGAGAGAGTGACAGGGGCAGGTGTAAATGCTGATTTATACTTGGTTACGAGGAGCCAGTGTCGCATACTGAAAATAGCTATCAGCGCGCGACACCCGTGCGTAACCAAGGATAACTCAGGCAGCAGGGCAACTCTCAACAGCGGTAAACTGGCCGTGTATCAGCTGGCACGGGAGGTGCAGAGCGAGGCTTGGCTGCAGGGAACTAGCTTGAGGGTCAGTTGAGCAGTTATACCAGAGTAGATACACAGTATGTGACACCTCCGCTCTTACTTGGGATTATTATTATGTCTGCAGAGAGAATTTGCATAGTCAGAGCAAAGCTAAAACCAATACCGATGAGGTAAAACATGGCAGATGAAAATAAATAAGAGTCCGCACACTGTAGAATGACTTGCTCCCAGTCAAAGGTTTATGAACGTTACTTTCGACCAACAAGGTCTTCTTCTGAAGAAAACCTTGTTGGTCAAAACGTCTTTTTATTGTCACCTGCCTTGATCGGTTTGTCCTGCACCTGGTTTTAAGTGGATGTGCAAGCTCTTGTTCTTTTAAAGAGCATGGTACACAAAAACACATTTCACCTGTAAACCAGCAATGTGATATCGCGATTTGATTCTGATTCTAGTAGGTACACAGTAACATCCAATGTGTTCATTGAACTCTGACAGTATGAAATTTGCCATAACGGAGTTAAAACAGACCTGAGTTGCAACTGTACTTTTTTCCGTCTACACCAAAACTCTTTGCCATAAATTGCTGGTCTACAAGCTCACAAGCGTTGTGAGCTTGTAGATCTGCTAGTGTTGGCGAATGTTTTCCCCCCAGAATAGGGATGCTGGGGTTCAAAGAATGTGGTTCATTTTCAACCTCTCAGAGTTACATAAACACAAGAGTTACTAAACTAAACTCTCACAAAAGAACATTCTGCAATATCACTTCTGTGATATTTGGTTTATAAAGAACTATCTGATCAGGGTTATACAAGCAGATAATAAATCCATGCAGTGCAGCAAGCAAAAGTCGCCCTAGAAATGCTGCAGTAGCATGACCTTACATCAGGAGCACTGGGATTCAAGTCGAGTTAGAGTGAGATGGGCATTTGCTGATACTTGCCATATCATGTAAGTTGCCCGAGCCAGGGACAGGCAAATATAAGGTGACAGTCTGTCACAATGTATGTATGTAGCACAAGGCTATTCTACTAGACAGAACCTCTTTTCCAAAGCTAGCATTGAAACTAGCTTCATTTACCTATTATTATTCTATTTTATTTTTATATTTCATTTTTGTTCTGGTAAAGTCAACTGAGCATTGGCGCCCTTTTACAATGTTTGGTTCCCCCGTCTCATATGATGAAATATTTCTTGTATATTTCAAAACCTGATATCATACCTGCCTTACTGGAATTTTAAGGAGTCAGAGCTCCACTTCACTTAATCAGCCTTTGATTTCCTGAATGGAACAACTTCTACTTGACACAGCTTCAAGATCCATTTACATTACAATTCATAACCTCTGCCTCAGTTATTATACAGCATAGATTAGAGGGGAGACACAAGGGGAATGGAATGGTGTTTTTAGTATTAATAAAGACAAATCTTATCCTGGAAATGTCATGTAAATAAACATACATGTCCAATCAGAGAGCAAACATTTACACAGCAACATGATCCATGTTTTGATGAGACACCTGACTAAGTAACAGTAAACACTAAACAAGAACTTCCTGTGGGTTAGAGAGGATGAGGAACACATTCAGCTCCTCTGCACGGCACAAAGCTACTTCGCCACCACATGACCCCCATATGAGAACTATAAGAACTACAGTCTGACTACTGCATTGTCACTGTCGGGCAGAAACCTTGTATCTCCATATTTATATTTTATGTTTTAATGCACAACTCCGCCTGTGGGTTTCATAAATATTTAACCAACAAAAAGTATTAAGAGATTGTGACTAAATAACTACAGTGAATCCACTGGAACACAGGTATTTCCTGAAAAGTCACAGTTTTGGACATTTTGGACAGCCGGAGTAGCAGTATGGGTTAGCGCCCCAGCCTGTGTGTTCCGTGAGGAAGAAGCCCAACAAACCCACGGTGAGGCCTTTAGGAGGGCCATTCAAGCAAACCGCAAGTGGAGCTAATACCATTAGACGGCCCAATCTAGTGGTAGCAAGGAACCATCACGCCAGAAGGAAATGTTTGGATGGGGATGGTGTAGAGGATCTGGTACAGCGCTCAGGTCCTGGACCTGGTGAGACGAAGGAGGAGCCCGGCCAGGAGGCCACCCACAGAGCCTAGTCCCTCCACGTGCCAGAGCCTCCGGCAGAGTAGTTCTGGAGAAGCGGACTGATTGGCCCTGTCTTGCCCTATAGGACTGACCGTGGGTAGCTACCTGGGACGTAAGTTGGGGCTTGATCAACCCCGGCTGGGTCACCTGGGCGAGGGTGTATGTTGCGAGACCCGAAACACCCTATGACCCCAGGCTACAACACTGATGATACGTCCCAGGTGCATCCATGTGATGTATTCTTTATAGGAGTGTTCCACCTGACAGTGATGACATTTACTACTAGGATGTACACTGCAGAACTTTGACAGATGCCTGTTAAGCACAACTGTTTGTAGAGAATGTATAAAATACAGTATTATTCCAGATCCCTATCCTTCACCTTCATATATATTCATTATTATTACATACATTAATTCATATATTTACTGTTGATGAACTGTACAGTACATTTATACTTATTGATAGACTGTACGTTAATGCATGCAGAGACCCTGTGCAGATGTCTAGTGCCAGAAGTTTTTATTTGTATTTATCTTAGGTCTGGTTCTTGACCTTTGCTCTTACCTGTGTACTGTAACTCTCCTGTTTCACTCTCCTACAGATGTTGCTGCTATGACAACCCGGACCTCCCTCTGGGCATCAATAGAGAGAGGTTCATCTAATCTTATTTTGGTATCACTCTAAAAACAAGTTGCTTGATGACATTATAGCAGAGCTTTGAGAGAGACCTTTTGAGCAGCTCATAATTCTAGAGATAAGAGATATAAGTCTAAAGATAAATGCAGTGTAAACATAACACAATCTACTTCAAAGTGCACCCAAGGGGCAAACCGCAGAGACTCTAATGTCCGACAGCGAGTCCCCGGTTCTACTCCCGGGCCGGGTGGACATTTGTTGCATGTCGATCCCATTCACTCTCACAGTTTCCTGTCTCTCTCTCTCACTGACTATCAATAAAGCAGTGTTGATTTCGTCGACTAAAACTATGACGAAAAATGTTCGTCGACTGCCTTTTTTCACTGACGAAAACTACATAAAAACTAAGCTATGGTGACTAAAACTAAGACTAAATATATTGACAATTTCTTCAACAAATAAAAACTACACCAACATTTTAGGGAGGGACTAGTGGAAAAGAGATCCAGTAGAACTAAGACAAGTCATGCTGAAAATAGCAGATCTACAAGCTCAAGTGTAAAATCAGCCATTACGATGCCATTAAGGCAGCGCCAAGATACATTTTAGTCGACTAAATCAACTGTAGATTTAGTCGACTAAAATCTTATGATATTTAGTCGACTATAACTAGACTAAAAGTAAACATTTCAGATGACTAAAATATGACTAAAACTAAATAGAATTTTATTCAAAAGACTACGACTAAAACTAAATCAAAATTTGCTGTCAACACTGCAATAAAGGCAGAAAAAGAAGGAAATAAAAAAACGAATGTATGAAAAGTGTCTTAAAAGCACTTGCTTTTAAGACACCCTCAACTGCTGGTTTAATAACCATAATAATGAGCTGAACAGATCCTTTTAGCCAGGCATCCTAGGAAAATTGCATAAGTGAGGCGGTAACCATCCAAACATTTGCCCAAAATGTTCAGTCCCTGAAGAATCTGGAGGTGATTTCTGCATCTCCACAGAATGCGGAGAAGTGAATCGCTGTCTCATCGCCCCAACCTCCCACTGAGAAAAGACTCTAGTATATCTCCATGGAAACACTTATTCTGCTGCTAATGGCACAGGGCATGAGCACAGCGTACCTTGAAACCAAATGTTGTATTAGTGCATGCATGGCATGGCATGCGTAATTTAACCCCAAAATCAAACTCTGTGAGTTTATGTCCAGTCTATGACGTCAGTCATCTGTGATGTCAGTGCTATGACGTCAGTTATCTTCATACTGTATACGGGTAGAGTTTCAAGTCAACCAAATCCAACCACCATTGGCTTCCAGTATACATTTTAAGTTCTAAAAATACATATTTTCACATTATGTGAAAGACATTCAGGGCTTTATGCCTGAGCCTATACTGGCGGCAGCATACCAAACAAATATGGTGCTGATTTGTCCAGTGGTTTGAGAGACTAGACAGACAGACAAAAAATAGCAGATATACGAGCTCACAGTGTGTCACTTTGTGGCGTGAATGCGAGCTTGTACAGCTGCTATTTTTGAAAATTTTCGAAACACTTTGAAAGTGTTTTTTTTTTACATAACGTTTTGGGGGTCTTTGGCACAAAAAAAGTTTGAGAAGCACTGATTTGGAAGGCATTTGTAGAATCGGCCTCAGGTCTTAAATGGGTTAAAGTGTGAGTTTCACTTATTTCGGCTAAATTCGTGTCCCCCCCGTCCCCCCGTCACACACTGACGTCCAGTAGCGGCACTAAGTAGATCAGCCATCGTAACCTCAGACCTCAGAAGTGTTTGTGATTCAGAGGTCTGTGTGGGTCTAATGGAATATCATCATCCACTGAATACTGACTGATGTTACATTACCATGCTTCACTGCAAATGCATTCATTACTTCTACTGACTGGCCCTCTTTAATTCCATCCTCTCTCTCTCACACACACACACACACACACACACACACACACACACACACACACACACACACACACACACACACACACACACACACACACACACACACACACACGCACCTTGGATCCATCAACGCTGATGATGCGGTAGCTGTTGCGTGTGCTGTCGTAAAAATAGGAGACTGTGACAGCCTGTTTGCTGGCAGGAACCCAGTTCTTCTTGGTGGTCGGGTCGATCTGGAAGACATGGGCCCTGGTGGTGAAAATAGGCTGCTCCCTAGAGACCAAGAAAAGAGAGGGTTAATTAAACTAAACGCAATAACCAAAACTAGAATTGACAAAACATTTTAGTTAACTGGAAAACTAAAATGATCGAATGAATGTTTTTGTGTGTGTTTCCAAAACTAAAACAAACGGAAATCATAGAGAAAATGTCCTTGGTTTTAGTCTTTGTCAGAATCCAATATTTTTCTTTAAAAATAGCTCAAAAAGCCAATCTACAATACATCGGGTATTTGAGGTATTCTTCTGGGCTTTTTGAATCTCGCTCCGACTATCCCATACTACAATAAAAAAAAAACGTAAACACTAAACCAGGGGTCTTCAACCTTTTCAGGCCAAGGACCCCCTAGCTGAGAGAGAGATGAAGCAGGGGCCCCCTCTACATTGTATACAATTGTGTTTCAGATTCAACTTTTTTTGTTTACTTGGTCTGCTCTTTTTTCCCCTCTACACCAAACACCTCTTTGCCAAAAATAGCCGATCTACAAGCTCACAACGCCTCGCGCTGCGAGGCGTTGTGAGCTTGTAGATCTGCTATTTTTGGCTAAAGTTCTCCTCAGAATAGGGATGCTTGGGTTCAAGAAAACATCATATCACACAAAGATTTGGCGGACCCCCTGTAGTAACTCCGAGGACCCCCTAGGGGTCCCGGACCCCCTGTTGAAGACCCCTGCACTAAACTAAAACTAAGCATTTTCACAAAATAAAAACTAAACTAGCAAACTCAACTAAAATGAATTAATAAAATCAAACTGAAATTGAAAACATGATGTCAAAAGGAAATGACTATAAAAGCTAAATGTCAGGTCCAGGGAATGAGACAACAGCAGACTAGATCAGATGAATATGATGAGTCACCAGAACAATCTGTTGATCAACAAACTACATTGCAATGTAAAATCCTGTGTACAAATATAACCACATGGACTTACAGATTTTTCTTCTATAAAAACACCATTATGAGCGACCCGACCACATGGGCGCAATGCTCTGACCAAAGGGTCCCTGGATCGATTCCCGGCATGCCAAACCATTTGCTGTATCTCATCCCGATTTTAAAATTCGCTTAACCTCAGATCGAATGCCTGGATGCGCTATGTCGTACCCACTACTAAATCTGAGGCAGGGAAAAAAAAACTTGCGTTTTTTGGGCCTTGGTCATGGAACGATCTACAGACCAGATTAAAATTGGCTTCATTGATCCCTCTAGTGTCTTTTAAGAGGATTGCCATGGGCACATTCTCCAACCATTGCTCCTGCTTTGACAAGTAGCAATTGCTGTGATCTTAGTCTTATATTAGTTTATTAGTTTTATGATGTATTGTTGTTATTAGTATTTTAAATAGTCTGTATTGGTGCTATTGGTAGTAGGTCTTTGGTATTACGGATGTCATGTTTGTCTTTGTTTTGTTATGTCCTGTATTGTCGTTACTGGCAGAGCTGTGTAACATTTTATTTGCCTCTTCTCTTGGCCAGGGCACACTTGTAAAAGAGACACTAGTCTCAATGTGATTTCTCTGGTGAAATAAAGGTTAAATAAAATAAAAATAAAATCCCCCCTACTCTCTCTCTCTCTCTCTGTGTATTTCCTTTCTCTCTCCACTGTCACGGTCAATAAAAGCCAAAGTAATTCCCCCAAAACAACACAAATCTATAATCGATAAGTTAATCAAATAACCGCTTAATAATCAAACCATATTTTGGGTATGTCATAGGCTAAACATAATAATAAATTCTGTTATGTGCTAAAGTAATAAAACACTTATTTGAATAATCGAAAAAGTAATCAATAGAATAATCGATAGTTGCAGCCCACACACACACACACACACACACACACACACACACACACACACACACACACACACACACACACACACACACACACACACACACACACACACACACACACACACACACACACACACACACACACTCTTACAAAGTGTGTAGTGACCAGGGAATCTTTTTGTCTCCATCCCATCATGGCTACAGTAGCATTGTGCTGCTGTCCCCTGGGACACCAGGTGTTAATGTAATACAAACTCTGATCCGTCATGGCAACCCACCCATTAACACATCAGCACCTTTCCTCTGAGCACAGGCCAGGATACATCGACACCTCTATGCATTTCTGTATGTGTGTCCTTATGTGTGCTTATTGCTTAGCCGTTTAAACCCTGTCATTCCTTTACAGGGGTATGTACTTTGCACATCTTTTTCCCTCTCTACACAAAATGTGCCAAAATAGCAGATCTACCAGCTCACAACAACACAACCTTTTATCCAAATGGCTTCACAACGTGCATTTATACTTTGGCTATTAAAAAATAGCAGATATACAAGCTTATAGCGCGGCATCTATTTTTGAAAAATCGTGAAAATGTGTGCAAATCTTTTAATATATATATCTTTTATTTAAAGCGAACATTTGTAACTCAAATCTTTGCTTCTGGAGGTCCTTGGAACAAAATATTTGACAAATTTTCACTTTAATAAAGAAAAACATCACATGGATGCAACTGGGACGTATTATCAGTGTTGTAGCCTGGGGTAGACGGGTGTTTCGGGTCTAACAGAGATGCTTTCTCGGATTGAATGGGTTAAATGATAAACCTATTTGCTCCAACAAAAGAAATGACCCTTTGTGATACTGGCTAGAAGGATTTCATTATCCAAATCATCTGCATTGGAAAACATGACCGTAATCATTCACAACTGGGTGAGGACAGTAGATAAAACAAACTATACGCATAAAACAAACTATTGAACAACGTTTCTATTGCACTCTTAGCAACCAATCATCAAACGGCTTTTCATTTGTAAATGCAGACAAACCAATTAAATCCAAGTACCTGCTTTTTCCTGTTTCCCCAACTACATTTCCTACAACCTGAGTAACCATGTGAACACAGTTTTGTATCATGTCTGGTACCTCCTGGCAGTTATAATTTAATTTACACAATGTGTCGAGGCGTATTTATAAGTCATTGTACCGCAACGTCGCACACCAAAAATTGCAGCTCTACAAGCTCACAACACGTCGCATCCGTGATGTGTTGTGGGGCTTGCAGATCGGCTATTTTCAGTGTGCAACGAGTCATGCGATGGAGCAAAACACTTGAACACTCCATACAACATGCAGACATAGTGAAGAACTAAATGCTGCAAGGAGCAGGCTGGGGAGGTGGATGGAGTTTGATCGCTGACAATCAAGCTGCAGCAACGGGGCAGTGGTGGAAAGTAACTAAGTACATTTACTCAAGTACTGTACTTAAGTACAAATCTGAGGATGTTTTTCTTTACTGGAGTACTTCCGATTTTAAATCATTTTCACCACTACATCTCAAATATTGGCAAATATTGTACTTTTACTCCACTATAATTATTTGAAGACTTTATTTACTAGTTACTTTGTGGATGTATTTATTCATCTATTTCTACAATAGGGTATTGATACTTTTAATTAAGTACAAAATGTGAGTACTTCTTCCACCACTGGCGTGGAGTAAGAAGGGTGAGCAGTGGTCCGCCCTAGTAGGGGATACGACTTCAAATCAAATCAGGATTAATTGAAACTTTCCTCGATCGCGATTAACCCATTAAGACCTGAGGCCGATTCTACAAAATGTCTTCAAAATCCTAAAAGTTTTTTGAAAAAACTTGTGTTACTATGTCAGTGGTTCTCAAACTTTTGCACAAATTTTCACGATTTTTTCAAAAATAGCAGATATACAAGCTCATAGCGCGGCACTCGGTGCCGCGCTATGAGCTTGTATATCTGCTATTTTTGAATAGCCAAAGTGTCAAATAATGCTTTTAGTTCAAATCTAAGGGTTTCTTAAAGGGAGTCTTAAAGGGTTAATGAACGATACAATGAGATTGGGGGGGGTGAATATGTGCGTGGAACGGTCTGACTAACATAACTACCTGAGCTATCTATCACCAAGCTCCATTTCTTTCAAACTCGCACCGGTGGAAGGACAGACAGACAGACACGCAGTTGGGACATGAAAGAGCAAGATTATGCTGGGTGTGATAAACTCTCATGATCTCAGGTGGACAAATTACTGTGGAAGAAGGGTTCCTCCTCTCTAAGCATCCATACACTGCACATCATGCATACAGTACACTCACAAAGGCGTGTGAAAGAGGATACCAAACCCATCTCTCTCTCTCTCTAGAGTCTAGACACTATACACACACACACACACACACACACCCCCCCGGGGCTGGAATGTTTTCACCAAAAATCCCATTCTCTTGCACAGTAAAATCCTCAGTGTTCATTTAACTCATGTGTGTGTGTAAGTGGACTGCATTTGAGTCCACTTTTAGAATCTGTATTAAATGAACACTGACACTTTTACAGTGTGACACTGTTCCCTGTTGAAAGCATAAAATCCTACACCGTATATCCATGAATAATACATATTATTAATACTACATACATATTATTCATGAATGAATAGAGCACATCTCATTCTAGTACAACGGATTTTATTTAATTTTCCATTTTGCGCTCGTGTCATACTCGGATGAACGTCTGAGTATGACATAAGAGCAAAAGGGCCACCATGTGCATGTGGTCAAATAAAGCTACATATTTTTTATAATTGACTAACTTGAATAATCTGATAAACCACTCACCCCTGTATTATACTTTGTTGTATAATGGTGGCGTGCAAAAGTAGATCTACAATCCTAAAAGCTTCACTTTTTTATAATTGTTTATTAATTGCAATTGAGGCAAAAAGTTTGAAATACTGGTGATATTGATTGAGTCAGACTACATACAGGCAGCAAAAAGCTAATAAAAGCTTTTGCTTTCATTGGGATTATAATCCTCATAAAAATTAAAGCCAAATAAATTAACTTGTCCCGTTTAATTTTAATCCTAATCTCAACCCTGATCTCCTTTAAAAGGACAGCAAAACCCATTATTGCAGATCACCACACACACACACACACACACACACACACACACACACACACCTCTGAATGGGTAGAGAACCCGCCTGAGAAGCAGGATGGTCCCAGGTTCGATTCCCGACCGTGGCAATGTGTCGAGGTGTCCCTGAGCAAGACACGTAACCCCTAACTGCCCCCCCCTCCCCCTCCATGCTCACATGAGAAGCACTGAGCTGAGTGAAGCTGAAGACTGAATTTCCCCCTGTGGGATGAATAAGTGCTAATTATCATCATCCCACATACTGTATGGTGTATGTATGATGCACACGTTGACCTTTGCAGTGGCAGGAAAGAGAGAGGAAAATCCTTTGCTGAACACATCTAACCCCCCCCCCCCCCCCCCCACATGTAAGTTAGGTGTTGATTTAGGCAGAAACTACTACTTTTTGAAGACCACTGAATAATTTGTCCTCCACCCCCTCACCCCCCATCTGGTGCTCTGAATAATTTACAGGTGCGTGTGTGTGTGTGTGTGTGTGTGTGTGAACCCCTCTCAAGGGAAGGAGGTCTGAGTCAGTCCACTCTCCCATGTTGATTATACACAAGTTGTTTGGTTTAAAACGCAGGGGGCTCATGGTGAGACACCCAACCAGTTAGCTCTGTTAAGCCAAATATGTGCGCTGTCGCGCGTCGAAAATAGCAGACCTACAAGCTCCCAACGCGTTGCGGATGCAACGCGTTGGGAGCTTGTAGGTCGGCTATTTTCGACTTTAATGGTGTGGCATGCTCCCTCAACATAATGACCCGTCAATGGAAGGTCCGCCTATACAGTCAAATGACACAGTGAATTATCTCTGAGAGTTCACAAATGTAACCACGTGAACCGGTAAGGGTCCGTTCGGTTACATTTGCACAAAGTCTCAAAGTTATGGATAAATTAACAATTTTACTGCGTATGAAAAGAAGAAGCCCAAATGACATACTATCCATGCCATCTATCCTCAGCAACAACAAAAAAATGTCATATTGCATCTAGGATTCAAAGATAACTTAATAGATTTTGTTTAATA
This sequence comes from Gymnoscopelus microlampas, assembly GCF_963454915.1. Classification (NCBI taxonomy): domain Eukaryota; kingdom Metazoa; phylum Chordata; class Actinopteri; order Myctophiformes; family Myctophidae; genus Gymnoscopelus; species Gymnoscopelus microlampas. The sequence goes on from NC_139962.1 coordinate 16,109,027, forward strand.
ATAATATTAAAGTCAACATAAACAGTGGAACAAAACCAAAATACAGCCAGAGGGATGTGTCTTTCTGCAGGAAAACACCCCAGCATAATTATGTAGTGGCTGACCAAAAATAAATAAAAATAAAATATATTTATATTTTATTATATATATATAATAATATATAATATCAATTATATGTATTGATATTATATCAATTATATGTCATAGTTACAGGCTTATAGGTAAGTAGTTAGATACATAAATATAGGCACAGGTATAATTTACAATCTGTCAGCAGTAATATATGCATAAATACTGTAGTGTTGTTACGTGTTGTGAACTTAGATCAGCTATTTTTGCCGAAGGGAAAAAAGGAGCAAGTACAGAGCCCTGAGAAACACCGGCCGATGAAGTAAATAGGGTTTAAGTGGTTATGGGTTTTTTATAGAACCATTATCTGAAAGGTTCTTTCTGGAACCAAAGATTCTTCTTCTATGCTACTACTGTATATGCAGCCTGATCGCCAGAGAATTAGTATACATTGCACGGATTTGTGCACGTCATTCCGTGCATAGTCGCCTAGAAACCCCCAAATTCCGTGCATATGTACGGGGAGTCCCACGGTGGGCGTAACCAGTCGCAACCCGGAAAAACCAGGAAGTGGAGCAGTCCCCACAACAAAATTTACGATTCTGTGCTTATCGGTACGTAACTCAAACGCCGCTGAGTAGGCTCAAGGGAATGTCGCTATGTTCAGGACGGCAACTCGCGCGCTAAATCGCGCTCGGTGGTCCTTCACAAAGCGACAATTCCCTTGAGACTGCGCGGCTCCGAAATGGTTTAGTCACAATGGGGGAGATGCGAGGCGGCTATGCACGGAATTTGTGGTTTTCCAGTAGTCTATGCACGGATTTTGAGAAACGCTGAAAAACGTTCAATGAGAACGTTTCCTCTGGCGATCGGGTTGGTATATGTCATCACTCCGAAGAACCAGTTTCTGTTCCTGTTGCCACCTTATTTTTCTGTGTGCACCAACAGTAGTATTAACACGATTACTCAAGTTGAATGAAATGCACTGGGAAAACAGGAGGAGCAGGTTTGTGTTTACGAAAATTTAAACTGACTACTATTATAAGCTGCTTGGGTCTTCCTCTCTAAAACCATGTCAATATTCTAGTTGGGAGAACCTAGAATATTAGTTGTAGCCCACCCGACAAGCAAAAAGATACGCTTGCTACTTAAGGAGACGGTTTGAGTAATTCTGATGCCATTGGACTAACTCATGTGCTAAGCACAAGTGTGCATCAGTGTGAGAGTGAGTCCCATCATTTCGTGCTAAGTCTGGATGGAAATTGTATGTGAAGTGTGAAAGCGTGAACTCAGCCCGGTCCAGATTCCAGGCTGACTTACCTAATTCATGAAAGATTTGTTGATTCTAAAGTAGGCCTAAGGGCCGAAACGTCAATTAAATTACTGCATATGGAGCCGGAGTGTGCTTTTTAAGGACCCCCAAATTAACATGCATTTGGCTGCGGATGCAGCCAAAACATATTTTGTGCCAGGGACCCCCATACAAGATTTGTGTTAAAATGTTTCAAAAAATATTCCCAATTTTTTCAAGAAAAAAAAAAGTGATCCACAAGCTCACACCGCGTTGTGATGCGACGCGTTGTGAGCTTGTAGATCTGCAATTTTCAAATAGCCTATGTATATAGGATTAATGTGGTTAAAACCGATTTCGATGCTATGTTAAATACTTTTGCTGGGGACCTCCTGGAACCCCCTCAAAAGACCCCTGGACCCACTTTGAGAACCACTGGCTTAGCGGCCACTGCCCAAAACTCAGATGGGATCCATAATAACGCTCGCTGAAAGTATTTAAAAAGCGCCCAAAAACTCCTTTAATTACATGACAAAAAGACAATAATATAAATAAAACACAGGACACTGGCTGCCCCAACAAGGCTCTAGAGACTCTCCAGCTGGTCCAGAATGCTGCTGTGTAGCTGTAAGTCATCAGAATGTCGAGAGCTAGCCGATAGGGGAGATGGCCACCCGTTTATAATAATAATAATACTATATTTGTAAGTGCTTTTCAGTTAACGGCTGAGGATAATCATAGTCTATAAAACATTTCCCCTGTCTGTGTCTGCTTTGGCTCTGTGTTCCTACGGTTTCCATGGTGCATTCCATCAGCAGGCACCTGCCTGGCCACACCCACACGGTCTATGGTCTTCATTACGTCAACCTGAGTCACATTTTCTCAAGTCAAGACCCATATTTTGCCATTTCCCATTTCTGCTAAAGTGGTTTAACCTGTACTATTAGTAATCATGAACGCGGCATCCGGTTGCCTTGAAGCATTGCAATTAAAACCCTCTTGAGCGTTGAATCTAAACACAGTGATACACCAAGCTTAGTGGCTAAAATCCAGGAAGGGTTGTAGCTTTTACATTCCTGGATTTTACTCCAGTTGCATCGCTTGTCATAAGTAAGCTCAGTCTTATGGCCACTAATGAAAACTTTGCCCTACAACAAATATAGAGATAATGCTGAAAATTACAATAGAGGCTCTTAAAAACTGTTTTTTTTTTATTATGCATAATTTTTTTTTTTTTTTTTTTAATTTAGAGTAGCCAATTACATTTCAACACTTTTTTCAACCAATTTAGCCTTTGTGCCAATTAACCCTCCCCACACATTTCTGTTTTGCCACTGCTATCGTACCCTACTGGCTCATCTGCCAGTGAGTAGACCCACTGGGAGGACATAGCGCCTCCGTTCTACTCCTCTCATTCAACTCTGACACGTTCTGCCCCCAGTCCGTAGGAGTCACTAACAAAGCAACAAAGACTGCCCTCCCACCCGAGCTTCCCTCAACAACGGGTGTTGGTATAAATGCTCAGCCAAGCTGGATGCACCGCAGTGGATTTGAACCCCTAGACCAGGGGTCTTCAACAGGGGGTCCGGGACCCCTAGGGGGTCCTCAGAGTTGCTACAGGGGGTCCGCCAAATCTCTGTGATAGGATCATTGTTTTTTACATTAACCACTTGAACCCTAGCATCCCTATTCTAAGGACAACTTTAGCCGAAAATAGCCGATCTACAAGCTCACAACGTCACCACTTGAACCCTAGCATCCCTATTCTAAGGACAACTTTAGCTGAAAATAGCCGATCTACAAGCTCACAACGCCTCGCAGGGCGAGGCGTTGTGAGCTTGTAGATCTGCTATTTTCGGCAAAGAGGGAAAAAAGAGCAGATTAAGTACAGAGTGAAAGTTCACTAAGTATTGATGGTTTAAGTCGTTAAATGTTTGAAAATACACATTAATATGAATCCAACATCTATGAAAAGATTTAATCTGCAACACAATTTTATGTAATATATAGTGGGGGTCCCTGCTTCATCTCTCTCTCAGTTAGGGGGTCCTTGGCCTGAAAAGGTTGAAGACCCCTGCCCTAGACTCCACAGTGGTGGACAGGTTCGTTACCCCAGCTGAGCATCTCTTTGAGCTAGAGCCAGATATAAATATACATGTGGCAGATTTTGGTCATTATTTACATTTTTTCAGGACACCACTATCGCCAATTATGCAGCCCGATGTGTCCCAATTCTTAACCACTTTGAAACTGGCATCCCTATTTTGGGTCATTATTTTTATGTCATTATAGGCATTTTTCTTAAAAAATCTACAAGCTCACAACGCTTTGTGAGCTTCTAGATTAACTATTGTTGCACATTTTTTAATAGGTCTGAAGTTTTTCACATAGATTAGAAACTTTTTCACTTTTTTCAAAAATCTAAATATTAGTTAAAACATCTGTCATCGGTGGGTCTAGGACTCTGACCCTCAAAATCGCACTGACAAATCTGGCATCGGTCGGGCTCCATTTTAAACAGTTCAACTTCAATGTAGGAAACCACTGTGGCCAACTGGCCACTGGGTATAAAGTCTGCTAATAGATAGGAAACGACAATCCTAACTGCCTCAGATGTGCATAGGAACATTCTTTTCTGTTTCTACCAAGAAATACCAAAGGAATGTGACTTTACCAGATCCAGCAGTCAACACAGAGACAGAGACAGAGACAGAGAGAGAGAGAGAGAGAGAGAGAGAGAGAGAGAGAGAGAGAGAGAGAGAGAGAGATATGGGGGTAACCTTACAATATCAATATAATGCATTGTGCTCAAGACAACAAATTTCTTGTATTCTATTAGGTTATTATTCCACTTTAAGTTATGCCTGGTAATAAAGTCTAGGAGGACAACACACGTATTGTGGAAGCACAGTTTTACTCAAAGTAACAAGATAGCACATGAAAGGAAAGTGTTGAATGCAAGTAGGCGAACACATCATATTTGTATTACAATGTGATCAGTGTGCCAGTAGTCTCTCAAACCAGACAAACTCTTCCACAATCTTTTGAATACAACAGAGAGTCTGTAATTCCACCTTGTAAAAGTTGAGAACATGAAGCTGTCATCTGCTCTTCAGACCGGGTATTGGATCAATCACGACGTGGTGTTCATAAAAATATATTTTAAAATATATACATTTAAATAACTAACTGTATAGTTATAGTTATAACTATAACTATATAGCCCCCTCCATTGAATCGTTTAAATCCAGGCTCAAGTTTTTCTTGCAAACATTCGAATCCCCCTGATATGTTGTTTTGGCTTTTATCTTATCATTTCTGTTCGATATGTTGTTAATGATCCGTATAGTATAGTATGCCTCTGTATGTTGTTTACTACTGTTTGTTTTGTTGCTGATGAAACGTTCTGTTCAGCACTTTGGTACAACGAAAGTCGTTTTTAAATGTGCTTAATGAATAAGTATGCACTTTGCACTCACGTTACAATGCCTTCATTTGACGTCAAATTTGAATGAAATCCATCCATACAGGGCTTCAGCACCTACATAGCTTTAAAGAGTTCTTTCAGCATTCTGTGCCCAAGGTTAAAGGTCAAGGTCATAGTTATATTCTTGCCATTGCTCTAGTCACTAGAGCAATGGCAAGAATATAACGATGACCTTGCAGTGGCATTACTAGAGTCTAGTGCCATTGCCTTCCTTTCAGGTCCAAATTGAATGAAACTTAATTCAGGGTCTCAATATAACGATAGCTTGAATGAGTTCAGAGTTTCAGCACTGTGCCTAAGGTCAAAATTCTAAGTAATTGTTACCATAGCTGACGTGTGCATTTTGCACCTGTATGCAGTGCCCGTTGCTCTTTCCCTCTGGCTGCGTTGATAAATACGGTGTGACAGCATTCAAAAAGACTCACTCATCTACAGGACTGAGTAATAAGAGGATCCTTTCTCCCGAATCTCACAGAAAAGCAAAAGCACTGCGTAAAATGTAGTTCGCAATGGCTAAGATTAGATCATTCTTTTTTTTATTATTATTAACCCCAAGAGTAAATTTCATTACTTCTAATTGGTCGGTTTAAACAAGCTCATCTGTCGGATGGAGAGAGTTAAGACTCTCCATCATTTTATCTGAGAAGCCTGCTGGGGCACAAAGCTGTCTCATTAGTGAGAGCTGCGTTATGTTTGTCTAAATGAGCAGCGTCCATATGTGAGGATCTCTCTAATACCAGCACCACCTGGACTTTTATGCAATAGACCGCTATTACTACTGATGTCAGGGGGTCAAAGGGAAACATGTGTCAAAAGGCCACACACTTGATTCTAACTAACACCCTCAACGACAGTGACAGGAACCCCAGCCTGCTGATCCACCAGAAAACACAGTATTCTTATCCTCAAGGAGAGAGAGGGGAGGTCCAAGCCACAGCAGATGGTCTCCCAGAAGCCAAACCATCTGGTGATGTCCAATCCCCATCGGTCTGTCCCCTTTCATTCACCCGTTTTTACAGTAAGTGCTGCAGCTCTGCTGAGCCCCTCTACTCACACCGTCCCTCCTATGTGTTATTAGCCCATTAAGACTTGAGGCCGATTCTACGAATGTCTTCTAAATCCCAACAGTTTTCTGAAAAAAACGCATGTTTCTATATCAGTGCTGCTCAAACATTTTCATGTCAAGGACCCCCAAAATTATATTTATTTGGCCGCCGACCCCCATCTCAAAATATTTAGTTCCAGGGACCCCCAGAGGCAAAGATTTGAGTTAAAAATGTTCGCTTTCAAACAATATATATTCAAAGATTTGCACACATTTTCACGATTTTTCAAAAATAGCAGATCTACAAGCTCATAGCGTGGCACTCGGTGCCGCGCTATGAGCTTGTATATCTGCTATTTTTGAATAGCCAAAGTGTGCTTTAGCTGTACAGTACAATCCCCTTTGCTCTGTAGCCTACCTATATACAGTAGCTCTCTGGGCAGCCAAGATAACGCCCATCACTACGTGGCATTACATAGCCTAATCAATGCCTGTAAGCCTTTAGTTGTCATGCACGGGCCAAGCCAAGAGATTAACCACCTATCCCTGTGTTAGGCCTGCATGCCCCTGTCAGCGCAACTTAACTTTAAATAGCGGTACGCTGATTGCGTTGCTGTCCGAGCCCTTGTTCAGGCAGCAGGGGTTTTGGGCAGCCTGAGCTTTATTTTGGATGATTACGGAAGGGAAATACACGCAATATTTAAACTCTAAAACTAGGCTAATACAAATACCATCGCTTTTTCTCCAGCATCTAGCCTATAGAAGTGGCACGTTGTAAGTCGCTCTAGTCTGGATGAGAACGTCTCCTAATGCGTAAATGGTAAATTGTAATATAAATCTGCCGTTGGATGTTACTGGAAAAATCTAAAATAAATAAAAAACTAAAATTGTAAATCTTATGCCTCTGGTCCTATTTAGGCCTGTCACAATTATTACATAATAGTCTAGTCGCAATTATTTTATGTAATCGCAATTAATTTTGCACAATCGTCATAACCAATTCCATGTTAAAAAACGTCATATATTTTCCAAAAATGACAAAAATAGTGGAAATAGCAGATCTACTGAGCTTATAGATCGGCTATTTCCACTATCAACGTTTATTTTTAAGTATAAAGTAATTACATGTGTTATTTGTCATATCTGCCCTGTGCAACTTTTGTTTACGAAAGCCAAACAGATATGTAATTTTTATCCATTCATTTTCAACGACAGAAACACAATTAAATCGTTAATCGCAATTATTTGAGTGATAATTAATCGCCAACTTAAATTTGTAATGGTGACAGCCCTAGTCATGTTGCCAGGTTTGGAGCAATATAAATTAATCAGTTCTCATTCTTTGTTACCGTCAAACCAAAGATCCTCATCCATCAAAGCAAATGTGAGAGTTATCTATGTAAATGAACCGAGCGTCAGATAGAGCCACCAATGGCCAAACTAGCGGGGTCAAGGAGAGGTTACTGATAGGTGTGTGTGTGTGTATGGTGGCTGTCAATGTGTGACAAGAGAGCGTATTGGAAGCTTCCTGATGGACAGGGAGTGAAAGAGCGTGTGAGATACACAAGAGAGTAAGCAAGCGTGAGAGTTAAACAGGGAATTGTGTGGTGGGTGAATGGCATGGTTAATCCATAACCCTATTCAGGACACGAGTAAATGCAGGAAAAACATGACAGAATACCAATACTCCTCCCTATACAGTACATGGCTTTATCAATGTCAGCCAAACGTTCACTGGCAGACAGATTGCATAATCACCAAATGCAATTACAATGTGTTGTGCCGTTTAGCACAGTCACACACAAGCTTAGTTATTGTTTCAATTATTTATTACAGGAGATTGTCATGGTACTCCAATTTTCAAATACCTTTTAACCCATTAAGGCCTGAGATCGATTCTGCAAATGTCTTCTAAATCCCAACAGTTTTCTGAAAAACGTATGTTTCTATATCAGTGGTGCTCAAACTTTTTCATGTCAAGGACCCCCAAAATTATATGTATTTGGCCGCCGACCCCCGTCTCAAAATATTTTGTTCCAGGGACCCCCTAGAAGTAAAGATTCGAGTTAAAAATGTTCGCTTTAAAACAATATATATATATTATTCAAAGATTTGCACACATTTTCACGATTTAAAAAAAAATAGCAGATCTACAAGCTTGTGCCGCGCTATGAGCTTGTAGATCTGCTATTTTTGAATAGCCAAAGTGTAAAATAATGCTTTTTAGCTCAAATCAAAAAAAGATGCGTTCCAGGTCTTAATGGGTAAAAATAAGAAAAAAACAACAACAACAACAACAACCACCACCAAGTGAAACTTGAGCTTGGGGGAAAGATTGCAGCCTGTGAGCGCAGAGAAGAAGTGTGTTTGTGGGTGTTAACTGCTTGGGTGGGTGTATGGGTTCAGTGGGGCAGTTTCATGACACTCTCTCTCTCTGAGATAATATACTGCATCGATTCCTTGCTTTCCTTTCCAAACCTGCTAAGTAAGTCTGCCAAATGTCGAAGCAGTCAGGGTTGTTGAACTGGTTCCCTAATCCCTACATAAACTTCTTGGAAAAATACAAGCACAGTGGCAAGGACTGTGCTTGATTAATAATTATTCTTATCATGATTATTAATCATTAAATTGTTATGCAGTTAATGGAGTTAGACCCAGCTTTTAGTGTTAAGAAAATATCACCATGTTTCATATTGTAATTATGAAAGAAAACAAATGAAAACATTTGACTGGGGTATTCACTTTGCGTTAAAGAAAACTACACTGGACAGTTATTTGATTTAAGTAATACAATAAAGGTCTGTTATTGGACATGACATTAAACAGCCAAGCCAGAGGAGGCAAAGGTAATTGTGCTGTGAAATACAGCAATTTAGGCCAATACCGTAACAGGGAATGTATGTAGCCTATATGGACTACAGGCTGTAAATCAGAATTATGTTCACTGTACAGTTGTGGGAGGGGCTTTGATACTCTTTGAACCAGTGGTGGAAAAAGTACTCAAGTGTTTTACTTAAGTAAAAGTATCAATACTGCAATGTAGAAATACTCTACAAGTAAAAGTCCGGAATTCAAAATGTACTTGAGTAAAAGTATAAAAGTATTGGCAATTTGGCATCAAAATGTACTTAAACTACCAAAAGTAAAAGTACTCATAATGCAGAATGTCTTCAAATGTATAAAAACACTTTTGAAAATAGCAGATCTACAAGCTCACAATATTGCTACGCATTGTGAGCTTGTAGATCGGCTATTTTCAAATGCCCGAAATGTATAAAGGGCTGAAGTGGGTAATGTATGTTTTGTAATAAAAATTAAAATCTACAAAGTAACTAGTAACTAAAGTTTTGAAATAATTGTAGTGGAGTAAAAGTACAATATTTGTCTCTGATGTGTAGTGGAGTAGAAGTAAAAGTACAGACAATTGAAAATACTCCAGTAAAGTAAAAATAAATACCTCAGAATTGCACTTAAATACAGTACTTGAGTAAATATACTTAGTTAATTTCCACCACTGCCACCAACCAACACCTCTCGCTCTCTCTTCCCATCTCTAATGCCTTGTAGCTATGAGTCGTGTGTGGTGGGCAGTGTGTTGACTGACTGACACACCCGCCCCAGCTCTGTTCCCACACAGTACCATGGACAGAGGAGTGGGGCGAATGTTATCAAGGAGTCAGCTGTCAATTCCACTTCATTATCATTTCTCCACATGTTGCCACTGTAAAACGTGTCATTATATATATAAAATGGACAAAGTAACGAATACCCTATATACCAGTGGTTCTCAAAGTGGATTCTAGGGACTCTCTTGGTTGCTTTAGGGAGGTCTAAATTGACCCTTACAAGTCTGTAACTCTGACAGTATACAAATGGAACCAAATGGACCCTAACGGGTCCATTTGGTTCAATTTGTATACTGTCAGAGTTAAGGGGAGACCTTGACATTTCAAGGTTTGAGAACCACTGCCACTATAGGCTAATGACAAAGTAACGGATACCCTACCCTACCCAATGGGTGCCTACATTTGTGTTGTTTTTGTATGTATTTCTTTAATTGGGGGGGGGGGGGGTCCTGGCCGGACCCAATTAAAAATAATATTAGGCTGGCAAAGACTGCACTGGACAGCAGTGATCTCCTTCAGCTCGCATCTTTTTAGGTCTATATACTTCATACATACATACTATACTATACTATACTACACTTCATACACGCACGGTCGTGGACAACAACAGTAAATACATGATGAATCCAAAGGCTTGCCAGAAGAAATAAAGCAGCGTGTTTACACTGTAAATATAGAACACGACTTGATCAGCCCAGTGTGCAGGTGTCATAAACATGGACTAGCGGAGTGTGGATCACTTACCCCATTGCCACAGACTTCAGGAACTCGCTCTATTTAGACTTTGATCTTAAATGAATAACAAAAAAAATATATATAATAAAAAAAAATCAAAAATGAAAAAAACGCGATGAATACAAATCCAGGGATGATTTAGCGGTTCAAAGAGTTCATTTCTCCAACCATCCACAGCTTCGAACAAGTCCTGATGGCTTTAAAGGAGAGAGAGAGGGCTTGAAATATGAGAAGAACACTTTCGTAAACTCGATTCACCGGGTTTGTCAAGCTTCATGTGGAGCCTCCCTCCATGTCAGGAAGTTTTGTTTCTTCTCCTTTTTAAAAAAAATAATAATTTAGGTACAGTACGGTCCCGCTATGCAATATGCTCTCTCTCTCTCTCTCTCTTCCTTTCCAACGCCGTGCGTACAAATTAAGTTACAGTGTTTGCGGTTCTCTGCTTGCGTGTCTGTCGGAGTTACTGTGGGTTGTAATGGTCTATGGGAGCAGCAGCGCCACTGAGAGGCTGATGGCTGCTTTCACCTGGAACATGTCTACTAACCACCCACACTGTTCTGTGACTAGATCAGTGGTTCTCAGCCTGTGGCTCTGGGCACCCAGAGGGGGTCCCCACATGATTTTTTCCCCGGTCCCCAGATGACAGTAATGTGACAATTTAAGAACTTTTAATACCTAATGCCTAAAAAAAGGGGCGATAAGAACCATTACTGCATCAAAAGTAATAAACAAACGATTCAATAAAAACTGGTCAAATATTGGCCAAATTGTCAAATAATATAAGAAAGAGGCAAAAATTGTGAAAATAGCTGATCTACAAGCTCATGTGAGCTTGTAGATCAGCTATTTTCGCAATATTCATCTACTGTGGAACCGAGTCAAACTAAAGCCTCAACTCCTACAATGCCAAGTGCTTGTCAGGGTGGGGGGTCCCCAGTTCAAATAGGATTATTTTGGGGGGTCACGGCCAGAAAAGGTTGAGAACCACTGCTCTATTATTCTATATCACTAAAAACGCAAACCTCGCAATTCAAAGTAGTCAGGCTTGTTATTGAACTATACTTTCCTACAGTGGTACTCAAACATTTTTCAGCATGTCAAGGACCCCCCAAATTGATGTGGGCTATTTGAACACAGACCCGGACCCCCATGTGAAAAGATATTTATGCCAGCTCCGGCATAAGACAAGTTTGTGGTGTTTTTGATAAAAATGATCATTAAAAAAAACAAGAGGATTTAACCACTTCAGCTCTTTATATATTTCGGCCATTTGAAAATAGCAGCAAGCAATAGCAGTGAGCTTGTAGATCGGCTATTTTCAAAATATTTTTAATACATTTTGAACTTGGGACTGAAATGGGACAGTCTGCACAATGAGTACTTTTACTTTTGGTTCTTTAAGTACATTTTGATACCAATACTTTTGTGCTTTTACTCAAGTCAATTTTTAATTCTGGACTTTTACTTGTACCAGAGTACTTCTACATTGCAGTATTGATACTTTTTCTTAAGTAAAACATTTGAGTACTTTTTCCACCACTGTTTGACAACTCTACTGCCTACAGCTCAGCGCAATATCTCACCTATCCAAGCAGCAGGGATGCCTTCTTGGAAAAATGGCAGAAATGTAGCAGAAATGTGGTCTCTCATGTCATGGAGTTATAGCGCCCCCCGGCCAGTGGGGAGGCATGCGTTAATCCGACAGACCTTTTCTCCGACTATGTGGCATCCGCGTGCGGTTAGGGTTAGGGTGCGGCAGTGTCCAGGGGCCCTAGACTGTATACCAGGGCCCCCTGGACCACGAGACTCAATGACAATTTAGAAAAATAAAAGTGGAACCGAATATAACATGGTGCCACTTCTCCATTGAACTCAATGGACTCGGCCGCCCTTCTCTTTTCTGTCATCCTATTACTTTGAATGGTGTCCTCAGGCTCGATTGATGGTTAATGCTCGGAAATGTAGGCCCCGCTCAGCCTATACATTACAAGGCCCCTCCTATATGACCATAACAGGGCCCCGGCCCTCCTATAAGGCCCTTTTAGACTGTAAATCCTGTAAAAACAAAAAGGTATCTACTGCAGGGGCTCCTACGAGTCTCAAGAGGTCAGTAATGTAAGGTTAGGACATGAAAGTTATGGATTGCAGCTTTAATATTGATTGATTGGTTGAATACTCTATTAAACAAAAATGCAAACAGTAGCCTACACTGGTACAGGCATACACTTGGACTAAAAGGATAACACAAAAAAAGTCCTGAGGACTTGTTTCCCATGTGGTCCTATGTATTCAATTCATCAACATAGCAAAGAAAATACAGCAAAATAAATGAAAAATAACACACAGGACAAACTATTGTTTAGTTAATGAATTCCTGTACTTACATGTTTTCTAGGTGCAGATGGCTGTCAGCAAGATGGTGAAAGTTCCAAGTCAAATCAAGTAAATATCATAATATTATATATTAAAATAACCAGTCCGGAAAGCCAAAATAAGGACCCCTTACTGCATTTGAAACGCACCAATGCTGCAACACTGATGTTGTAATGATCTTTAAACGTACAGATTTGGACAATAAGCTACTGCACGATAAACAACCTGGCGTCTGCATTGCTCTGTCTGGTCAGGTGAGCCCACAAGAAATGAGGGTAACCGGAAGACTCGCCCCAAAACAGCTCACCCCCATGTTTTTTCGCGGACCAGCGGATAATATATAATAAGGTTAGAAATAAGTTTGGGGTTAGACATAAATGTACTGAGGTTAAGTTTAGGAATAAAGTTTAGGTTTAGGTAACCTCGCATCACCAGTCTTTCCACCTCGGTTTAGGTATAGTTTACTGAGGTTACGTTAAGGAATAATTAAGGTTAGGTTTGTTTAGGCATATGTTACGTTGGATTTGCCCCGGGGCGACTGTGTTTAGGGGCGAGCGTTTTGGTATACGAATTGAGGCCTATCAATATTTTACAGGTGTGCTCCTCGGTGTCGAGCAGTGGAAAATAGCAGACCTACAAGCTCACAGAGTGTCTTCTGCGACGCGGTGTGAGCTTGCTGTAGGCAGTGGTGGAAAAAGTAAAAAAAAAAAAAACTTAAGTTAAAGTATCAATACTGCAATGTGGTAGTGGTACTCTGTTACAAGTAAAAGTCAGGACTGAAGTGCTTTATGTATGTTTTGTTAACTTTTGTAATAATAATCAGAATATACAAAGTGGCTAACTAAAGTTTTCAAATAATTGCAGTGGAGTAAAAGTAGGCCTATAACATTTGCCTTTTTAGGTGGAGTGGAGTAGAAGCAAACGTATTGAAAATTGGAAATACTCCAGTCAAGTAAAAATACCTCAAAATTGTACTTAAGTACAGTACTTGAGTAAATGTACTTTACACCACTGCTTGTGGTCTGCGATTTTGGAGGCTTCAGGCCAGGGGCAGATCGGTGCCCCCCCGGAACCATTGATATGACTTAGTGTTTTCTACGGAGAGTGTTCGGTGACGTACTGTTGACAATGCTCTTCCCTCCTCTGATATTTTCTAACTAAACTGAATCATTCTCAGGACCAGGTAACGGTTAAATGTTGTTACATTATTATTACTAAATGATGTTGTCGTTATCATAAAGAACGTGTGGTTTTATTTGAGTCGTTGAATAACTGTAGTACATCATGACTGACTTTGTGTCGATGAATTTAGCATAACAGTAGAGTAGCCTATGTGCTAGCTATGTTAGCCTAGCCTTCATTGCATGCATCGCATAATGACAGTGGTGGAAGAAGTACTCACATTTGGTACTTAAGTAAAAGCACCAATACCTCAATGTAGAAATACTCTGTTAACAAGTAAACGTCCGGTATTCAAAATTGACTTAAATAAAAGTACCCAGTATTTGCATTAAAATATACTTAAGTACCGAAAGTGAAAGTATTCATTTTGAGAATGTCCCATGTCCCATTTCACAAGGTTCCAAATGTATAAAGATGCCTTGAAAATAGCAGATCTACAAGTTCACAATTCGACTGTTGTGAGCTTGTAGTTCAGCTATTTTCAAATAGCCAAAGTATATAAAGTGTGGTTAATGCATGTTTTGTAATCATGATAAAAATCTACAAAGTAACTAGTAACTCAAGTTTTCAAATAATTGTAGTGTAGTAAAAGTGCAATAATTGTCTCTGAGATGTAGTGGCGTAAAAGTATTGAAAATTTGAAGTAATCCAGTAAAGTAAAAATACCTCAATACTGTACTTGAGTACATGTACTTAGTTACTTTCCACCACTACATAATGATAAATATTCTCGTTTTATCTCTATAGGATGGCCGACTCCGCAGAAACAGAAACTCTACGTGACTACGAGGAGAAGTTTGCCAATAGATTTACCACAGACGACAAAGACTATCAGCAGTATTTTACAAGGCCAGCCGACACGCCGCCTATTGTTGACGACTGGGTGCGTGGAAGAGGCAGAGATAGGTGACTACATGCACATTGTGCTTCTGAATTACCCATTTAAAAATAAACATGAACCCATTAACGTACAGTGTGATTGCAGAATGAAATACACAGGCTACTGTTTAAACGGGGGGTGTTTTGGTTCCAAACAGGTGTATTTAGACTAGAGGACATGTAATTGACCTATTGGCGGTGGGCGAGCAGGCCGGAGGTTTGGGAAGGCTAAATTTAACCAACTATATTGACCTGAATTACTTATATAACCATCCAAATGGCCTAGGAAAGGCCAAATAACACAATTATTCTGTTTCAAAATCAATTTGTTAATAGAGCACTTTAATTAATGTTCATGAATAATTATCAGTCCAAATCAGTAGGGGGATGCATGTAGAAAGCTCCCCCTCTCTGTCTCTCATTAGTCTGTGTGTGAATCAATATAACGGGGTAATTAAATGCTACTTGCATCCATGAAGACAAGCAGGCTAAAAGACGTGTTCTGTCTGTCTCTATCAAACTCCGCTCTATGTCAGTGCTTTAAAAAAGAAATGCAGTGCAAGCCCATGCACACCCGCTACACACAACAAACAGCTGCCCAGGGTAGCCTTCACTGGATTCATGCAGTTTGGCATGTCTCTGCAACTTTAGCTAAATGTTTTTCCAATCCACACCATTAGTACACCATTAGTTACAAAAGTGGCATTCAGCCAGTGCCACTGCTGTGCTGAAAGTGCCTGCAAAGGATAACGGAAGAACACATCTGCTTATTTGCTATATTCTATGAAACTGTAGTAGTCGGATGAAAAGGAAAAGGGTTTTGGTCAGGCCTACTCATCTACTCATGGCAGGATGGGCTGAGATGGACCGCTTACTTTTTTTCTCCACTCAGGGTCTGAAATCAGACTCGGGGTCTGATTTCCAGTGCTAGAGTTACCCCCCCACTCCCGACTCATCTGTCCTCACTGTAGGCCTAGTAGCAGGTGATTTGGTGTTAGCAGACGCAGCACTCGCTCTTGGTCCAGTGTTGCCGTGGTGGTGGGTGGTGCGAGCACCTGATAGTCTGTCACCAGGTGGCTGCACTGACAATGACACACAACACTAACACAATCCAGGCATATCTATTATATTGACGATCAGTGTGGTGTACTGGAGGTGGGGCGAGGTGGAGCACCACTCCACTAGTTGCGGAGCATGGACATGCACGTGCGTACCCGCGAGAGTGCGTCTACCTCGCGTATCGATCAAAAACAACCATTCACAGTTCACACCTCTAAAAAAGCTGCCGAGCCGAGTGTCAACAGCGTGAATTAACATAACATGACCCTGGCTGAATGCATATCAATGGTCCACTAAATTACAGGAGTCTGCAAGGTAAATGCATATGACAGCACTAAAGTAGGCTATCCCCATTATGCAAGTAAATAGAATAAAATTCAATATATGTTGTGGGTTAATAAATAGGCCTACATATTAAAGAGGTTATTTCAATCAGCGACTGCTCGCGTACGCGCAACGCATCGCTTCAGTAGTTAAAAAATCCACAGTAAACCACTGTTGACGATACATTGAGAAGGTCTGTTGTTTATCTGTACTTTCTGTTTCTAACTCTAGGTTTCAGGACCAGCGTGGTGGACACAGAGGCCGTGGATGGGGAGGGGGACGAGGTTGGGGAGGAGGGGGTGGAGACAGGAGTTATGGTGGAGGGGGTGGAGACAGGAGTTATGGTGGAGGGGGTGGAGACAGGGGTTATGGTGGAGGGGGTGGAGACAGGGGTTATGGTGGAGAATCTCGACAGCAACACTGGCAGGATAAAGACAGGCGTCAGGGGCATGGTAGTGGGTATCCATCAGGAGGAGGAGGTGGATATAACTCAAGACCTCAGGGTTACAACCAGAGACCATCTCATGGCCACTACTGATCCTCTGAAATGGCTCAATGTTGAACTATTTTGAGTATTTACTGTCTATACAGCTCCATAACTTGTACATGTATTTCTTATTCACTTGTCTCTCATGGCTAAAGTGTTTAACAGAGATCATTTGTTGATTCACTAAGTTGTGTATAAATGTGTAATGATACCACTGGGAGATTATTGTAGAGGGCATAAATTGCTCATCTCAAAGGTTCACAACCTTTTTTCAGTGTTACTGTCAAAATATTTGACAACTAGAGATCCTTACAACTTCTTAAAGCTACAATCCATAAGATTTATGTCCGTTGTCTCCAGACTTAAAGTGTTAATTGCAACGATATCTGACGGCTAATGTCTAATACAATGTGCTTCAAATAACTATTGACCTTGTCAACCAGTGCAGTGCAGTAGATGTCCTACCCAGCACCAGAAATGTCTCGATGGAAGTGTAGGGAGATCACGTCCAAACACTGCAGATGTGCAGCAACATACTCTACCATACCAGATTGGTTAAAATGTCGTATTCATTTATATAAGTCCTGGATTGTAGCTTTAAAATATTTGTTTCTGCTAATCCTAGAATTATTTTTTGTTGCAAATGAACACAGATAACAGAATAGTTTGCTTCGTTATTTGACAGGAAAGCAGTCATCATTGTGTCCATGGTCACAGTACCACACAAGAAACAAGTTAAAGTAAAGCCTGGCTGATTTATTTCATTATATCGTTTGCAGCTATGTTTTGCATTGATATATCTATAGATTCTTTTGTTATAAAACATTTTATATATGGTTGGAAATTGTGCATTTACATTCGTTTTTCAGTGTTTGAGATATTCAGCAGGTCTGGATGTTTGTACTTGTTGAATCTGAATTACCACAGAAAATGTGTAATGAGTAAACTGTATTTTCTTAAGTCACAAAGTTGTACACTTACTTTTGTGGTCATCTCCCAAAAGATTAAAAACAAACCTGTTTTTTTAACTATTATTTTCATGTTGTGATATTATTGAGCTGATGCCTCATCAGCCAAATGAAGTATATTTAGCACAAAATGACCGGGGGGGGGGGGCTTGTCAACTACTGTATATTGTATGCTAATTAGTGTAGAAAAGAGTTCAGCCCACAGCCTTATCAGATGATACAGTATATTGTCTTATGCTGGTGCAGCCTCCTTACATCTGCACTATTTACAGCAGTGAATCCAATTGAAGTTACTTGATAACCGCTGCTTCTCTTAATACCAACATAATACCCTCGAGGAGGGTTCTATGTACTGTACCGTACTCTAGTATCTAGTACAGTATCTGACAACCATGTATGTTGAGTTATGTTTCACATGCTATTGTTGGGTCTTAATGAATGACTATGACTATCAGCTATGAAGCTATGTTCAAAACAAATACATACTTACAGTGGGGCAAAAAAGTATTTAGTCAGCCACCATTGTGCAAGTTCTCCCACTTAAAAAGATCAGAGAGGCCTGTAATTTTCATCATAGTTATACATCAACTATGAGAGACAAAATTAGGAAAGAAAATCCAGAAAATCACATTGTCTGATTTTTAAAGAATTTATTTGCAAATTATGAGGAAAATAAGTATTTGGTCAATAACAAAAGTTCATCTCAATACTTTGTTATATACCCTTTGTTGGCAATGACAGAGGTCAAACGTTTTCTGTAAGTCTTCACAAGGTTACCACGCACTGTTGCTGGTATGTTGGCCCATTCCTCCACGCAAGATCTCACCCCGTAGGATCTTTTTTTTTTTTTTTTTTTTTTTTAAGAACGGTGAGCAAAAATCCCAGAACCACACGGGGGGACTTAGTGAATGACCTGCAGAGAGCTGGGACCAAAGTAACAAAGGCTACCATCAGTAACACACTACGCCGCCAGGGACTCAAATCCTGTAGTGCCAGACGTGTCCCCCTGCTTAAGCCAGTACATGTCCAGGCCCGTTTGAGGTTTGCTAGAGAGCATTTGGATGATCCAGAAGAGGATTGGGAGAATGTCATATGGTCAGATGAAACCAAAATAGAACTTTTTGGTAGAAACTCAACTTCTCGTGTTTGGAGGAGAAAGAATGCTGAGTTGCAACCAAAGAACACCATACCTACTGTGGAGCATGGGGGTGGAAACATAATGCTTTGTGGCTGTTTTTCTGCAAAGGGACCAGGACGAGTGATCCGTGTAAAGGGAATAATGAATGGGGCCATGTATCGTGAGATTTTGAGTGAAAACCTCCTTCCATCAGCAAGGGCATTGAAGATGAAACGTGGCTAGGTCTTTCAGCATGACCATGATCCCAAACACACCGCAGCCCCGAAACATCACTGCTCTAGAGGAGATCTGCATGGAGGAATGGGCCAACATACCAGCAACAGTGTGTGGTAACCTTGTGAAGACTTACAGAAAACGTTTGACCTCTGTCATTGCCAACAAAGGGTATATAACAAAGTATTGAGATGAACTTTTGTTATTGACCAAATACTTATTTTCCTCATAATTTGCAAATAAATTCTTTAAAAATCAGACAATGTGATTTTCTGGATTTTTTTTCCTAATTGTCTCTCATAGTTGATGTATAACTATGATGAAAATTACAGGCCTCTCTCATCTTTTTAAGTGGGAGAACTTGCACAATGGTGGCTGACTAAATACTTTTTTGCCCCACTGTATATATAAAAACCAGCCTAAATCAGATGTTATATTGTGCCAATGATCCTGCATGAACAATAACACCAAAACACTATCAACAAATGTAAATCACTATATGTAAGTAGAAAAAGGGGGAAAAGTAAAAAAAAATTGTAGGCAGTGAATGCCATCACCTTTCTATGGGAAAAGTGAGTTTACCTCCTGAAAGATGGATTTTCAGGTCTGTTTTGAGGGAAGCCAGTGATATGTCAGGGCATTCCACTACTACTTACTTTTAATCAGTAAAACAGAAATGTGTGCAGCTGTAGAGAGATAAAAGACAAGAGCTACAATATCTTCCGTGTTCATTTAAATCAGTGTAAAAATGGACCCATAAACACTCAACGCTGTGTATGGTGAGGGACTTGTCCCAAGTGAGAGTACCCTTGGCTGGGTCTGCCGGGCTGTCAGAGCTCATGTTGTGCATTTGTGATGATGCAATGTGACAGCGTGCTGGCAGGCATGTCCTCAATGATGAACTCATCTTCTACAATCAGTGCTCCATGTCTCCCATCTAAGTGCATGCACACACGCGCCTGAAAGCAAGCGTTAGCCCCCACCACCACCTCCAACACACATACGCACGCGAGCACACATACAGACCACATCCCCCATGCCCTGCAGCACTCACCGACCTACATGTGGTGCCAGGGAGTGCAGTCGCTAAGGTTGGCCCAGGCCAGCCAAGTTGATGTAGGATGTGACATGAGTGATGTAAGCAGTGCTCATCCACTGCATTTTCTATAGGATCTGAAACCCCATGGCTTTGTCAGGGTCACGCAACTGTACAAATTATATAGCCTCACATGAGCACACGCACTCGCGCACACACACACACACACACACACACACACACACACCCCAACATACTGCAAGCGCATGCACATACTATACACGCATATATTAGAGACAATTATGTGTTTCAAAAACAACCATTAATAGTTGCAGATGAGATTAGCAGATTGCTTTGAGATGTGGTTGTGTCTGATGTTCAGTCTATCTTCCACTATTTATATCTTCCCAAGCAATGCTCAGCTCCAGGCTTGTGCTGGCCTGTCATCTGTTTCTGATGCTAAATTGAAATCATGTGATCTTGTGTTTTAGGTTAAATGTTCAAAACTGGAATATGTCTTTGATTTATGGAGTCAGATCCGTATTGATTCTTCAATTCTAAAATGCTGTTTTGATCAATTAAATTTCACATTTCCAGCAGTTTGCTCTCTGCAGAGGACAAGGCTGCAAGCTGTATGACGATAAACACCATGCAGATGAAAATCAGTATTTAATAATCACTCATGTGCCTACTATTTACATTGCTGAATATTCATGAACACATGACCAAATTCAAGTGGATTATAGAATAGCATAGTATAATCTCTGGAAGTGTGGTGACTTGACGAGCTATTTTCATAACAGTGTCTCTGTGTCATTTCTTCCATTAGCAGCAATATAAAACACTCTGAACGTTGCAGATTGCTCAGAGTCAGACTGCTTTCAGAGCAAGACAAGAGCCTCTTGGAGAAGAGCTACTTCAAAGAATTTCTAAATTGTCCATTTTCTATTTGTAATGGAAAACGCCTTTGTTCAGCACCCTGTGATTCAGGAGCCCTGGAGTGAAGCTCACAGAGCCCTGTGCATGGTAATTAAACAAAGTCATCATTAGAACAGCGTAACTCCTACAAACACCAACTGGACACAGTGGGACACACACAGCTGGCTTCCATCTGCTCCAGATGTTTATTATAAACGCTAAACAAGAAAGGGGCGCAACTCATAGTGCACATCCCCACGGATTAAGACTCAATTATCCTTTAGGGCCCCCCCCCCCACGCACTACCCAGAATGGGCAGCCGGGTGAGAAGAAACACACACTACTCTAGTTGTAAGGCTTGTGTGGGTCAAGAAAGCACCTGTAGACATTTGATTGACACACTAGAACCACACTAGAACGCCTGCGTTCTAGAGTGTGCACGCCTAACTAGATTTTCTGTCATTTTCCCTTTTGTTCAAAACCCTTTTTTTTTGCCACAGATGTGTCCAAAACACACAAATTGCTACATTATTAGCCTACATATGAACTCTGTGTGATAATGTACAGATTTGTGATATGTAATACCGATTGGCTACAAAAAAACATACAAAAAACTATAAACACATTGTCCAATCGACACCAAATTCTAATAATATATTGAGGGCCCTCTAAACAACGCAGTCAAAATCGATTTCATTTCAATTTGGAGGGATCAATCTTCACCAAATTAGGTATACATGATCTTGGGAGTCATGTGACAATGAACGCACAAACCACACAGAGAGGAAGAGAGAGACAGTGTGTTACTGCATCAGACAGCTTAACAACTAGTAACTACTGTATATTAATGGGGCATGCCTCATGTACAACACATATATGCCTATGCCTAGTACAGTTGATACCGCACATCATCCCTGCAATCAATGTCACATTCTGCCTATTTCACAGCCCTCGGTAGGCCAGTCGGCCTGGCGGGGACGGGGACATGGATGGATTATGGGCCAGTGCCCAGGGGCCGATCGACAATATTTTTTAAAAATAGGTCAATGCTCAAATATGTAGGCCCCTCAGTCTATACAGTAGGACTAACATAACAGGTTTTTTATCCGACAGTGACTACTGTATTTGCACCTGGCATACAAGAGCATGTACACACTGGTGGAAACCCTCAGTCATGATTTTCCAAGTCCCTTCCACTGTGAGGTGTTTGTGTGGGCAAGTGAAAAAAGGAGCAGGATATGCACATCCCCAGTTTCTTTAAACATGGTGCTGGACCCCAGAAATAACCAAACAACAACTTTTCGCCCATGCAGGGCTTCATCAAGTTCATCAAGTGTTTGTGTGGGCAGTCAGCAGAGAAGGCTCTCAGAACCTGGTGACTCACGTGACGGCATCCATCCATCACTTTAGTCCTTCAAGTCACACGCGATCACGTGATCTTTTATTTTTATAATATTTATTTTGGTCATTTTATGCTTTATTTCAGATAGGTCAGTGACTGTAGAGAGGCAGGAAACCAAGGACGGAGTCGGAGAGACATTCGAGGCAAGGCGGAGACATATTCAGACATGAGGTGGTCTGTTAGTGCATTGGTTCTCAAAGTGGGGTCCTTGGGGGAGTTCAACAGGATCCCCCAACCAAAAACAATTGGATGGATATAATAAGGGAAATATACACTAACTTTCATACTCAAGACTACAAAGAGGACAAATTACACAAACTAGACCATACCCGGTCGGCGCAGCGCATCCGTGGGGGGATATGCGCACATGATCTGGCAACCCGGGAGGCAGTTTGTCCCATAGCTGGGCAGCCGCAGCTATGGGACGACATTCTTTGACACAAAAACGCTAATAAGCTGCTGGGATTTGATTAAATTGAAAAACGGGCTTCACAGTTGCGTTCAGATTGTAATGGTCAATGGCTGTGTGCAAAATCAGAGCAATTGGTCCAGCCAGTGAGGAGAACCGGGTATCTTCACTCACGTACCACTTCACTCACGTACCACTACAGAGGTTACTAGAATTATAGTAGGATAGTAGGATACTGGGAAAAGTGGTCATCTCTCTTTCAGCCCACGGACAATGTATAACCAATATGTAATAGAAAAATAACTAACAATTGTAGCCTATTCGGTTTTTTTTCTTTCTTGTTTTTGTACTGTCCTGTTTTTTTGTTTCTGTTTTCTCCCCCCCACTTTTATGTTCTGTCTTGTATTCATGTATGTGTATCTGTCTTTTGAAAATCCTTTGTTCCAATAAAAATGTAGTTAAAAAAAAGAAAGCCTTCCATTCAACTTGATAAGAGGCTTTCAAAGCTAGCTCACCATTTTAGCTGATTTGTCTCATCAATGTCTGTTGACATTGAGAGATTTGAAAGACCTTGGGTTGCCTCCAAGATGGGTTGCCTCCAAGTGATACAGCAGCTTTGATGGCTTCATAGATTTGTTTTACAGTATAATCATCGGTTACTGTATTGTGTCAATGAAATGCATTTGTTTGTTTACACATTATCTTTGCTAATAACATGGATTCATGTTAATGTGTATTTTAACATTGAATTGTTTTTGAAAAAATAAAAAAATGTTCCTATCATTCAAAAATGTGGTGGCCTACCTGTAGTAACTGAGGAGCCCCTAGGGGTCCCATACCCCCTGTTGAAGACCCATGGTAGACTATCCACTTGAGAACACATAAAGCTGTATTATGTACTTTTTTTAGTGAATAAAACGTTATTTTGTCCAATCAGTATGTTGTAGTATGTTAATACAATATGACTTATACATTTGGGGTGGTTGTATTTGGTCTCCCTGCTTTTCTATTGAGACATTTGGATCCTGTGTTTAGGTTAGATACGACCATTGACACAATCCCGTTTCGGGTTTGACATGAATTCTGACCCTCAGGTCAGAATGTAATTTCTCCCCTGAGTAAACAGGCAGGTAGTGGTAATATATTCAACACTTGCACTGGAGACCCAGGTTCAAATCCGGGGTAGAACAGTAAGGTTACATATTGCAGCTTTAAGCAAACTTGCTCCATCCGACATCATGGCACAACTAGTCCACCATCTAATGACATTAAGCAATCCATGCCTGAAGAGTAGAAATTACATTTGAATAACAATTATAATAATATAATAAATTACAATAACAATTGCATTCTACCAGCGTTTCGGCCATTAGACACCTGTTAAAATTCTGCTGCATGTGTTCTTTTGAAGCACCCATTTAAGCCAATGGATAATAAAGGTCTAAAGTGGTCTTAAACTGGCAAAACTGACTTTTTAATGCTCATTATCCTTACCATGTCAAGTTTGACAACTGTGACTACTGTTCATGTCTACTCCTGATTCATTTGTTTAGCAAGCATGTTTTCTAACTGAGTGCATGATATATTAAAGCCTATTTGCCACCCTCTAGTGCACAAAAAAGGAAGTACACAAAGTATGAGTCACTAAATTAGTATCCAGCAGCTGTCTTATGCTGTAGTACCTCAAGTCTTCAGCATTGTAGTCTGACAATTCTAAAGATGACAGTCAGGGGTGCTCCGGTGTGCGTGCCTTGCGTTCGTATCTGGCTCTTTGCACGTCATGTTCTCGCTCACTGTCACTATCTGAACTAAAGCAGAAATAATGAAAAGAACAGTACAACAATACACGTTTTTTGATTCAATATTTAGATATTTGTCAGACACGCTCATCTTTTATATGAACCCATTGAACTTCAAATTCCCAATTTAAACCATGTTAAGACTGATTGAAAACACATGCCTGGTGACTAATATGTTTGATGTATTTGAAAATGAAAACATGTAATTTAAAAAGATAAATGAAAAAAGTAATCGACAAAACATGGCTCCCATGCATTATTAGGATATTACCATCCACCAGAAGTAGCCGTGTTTTTTCAATGAGTCTAACGTTTTTTCAATGAGTCTAAACACATTGAACGTGTGATAAACTCAATAGTAAATATCTATACATTAACATATTAAAAACTGTCTGGGGTGCACACAAAAACCTGAGTGGATGTTAAAGTTACCCCAGAAAAAAAGTGAAATACCCCTTTAAGTGTATCCAAGAAACAAACCCCACATTGGCCTTAAGACATTTTATTGCCAAAAGCTACAAATATAGCAACTATGCACTAACAACTATAGCCTAATTATTATTTGTTGTGCAACAGTGTCACTGGCTGAAAATGACTTATTTTCAATGCAATGCATTTATTTTAGCTGGAAAGTCTGTTCTTTTTGGCAAATAACATTATATGAAAACTATAAATTAGGCATTAGTTTTTTAATGTTGTTTTTCTTGTACTTTAATGAAGTGCTAAGCAAACAACACAGTAAGAAAAATTACAGCATGTAATTTACCACTGGCAACTCACACTGGTACACAGTGATTCTCATCATAGTTATGGAACAAAAAAAACTAAAATACTTGAAGACACCTGCTGATTAAATGAAATAGTAGTGTGTAATAAAATATGGAAGTTTCTGTAATCACACTAGCAAACATGGGATGAAATGACATTGATCAAAAGTGAGTGGATGCCTATGGTTTTACATATTGAGACTAAACTCTTTCACTAGGTCAGTGACATGGTGCTCTTGACAGAATACCAGTATTTTGATCATTTACAACCAATTTAAAGTGTGTGCCCCAAAAGCTTTTTTCTAAACAAAAGAAAATTCATTTCCCTCAAACTCAGGCATTGCCAGATTCCAGCCCCGCAAATTCATGCACACACAGATCCATACACACACACACACACACTCTTTACTCCACGCGAACACGAGGCACAGTCTCTCCAGTACTCGAGTCTCTCCAGCAGTCTGAGGTCGTCCTGTACAGTGTACCTGGCTGACACCATTTTGTTTAGGTAGGCCTATGTATAGTATATGATCTCTGGTATCTGCCCATCTTCCACTGAAGTACCATTGTTATTCCCAGGTGAGCTGAAGAAGAAAAATGTTGTCTTGGTCCCTGTTGCTGATTCCTGGCTCACTTTCTTCAACCCTTTGGTGCCATAATGGGAGTCGGGGCCCTGCGTGAAAGATCAAGAAACATGCATTGCACTTGGTCAGTGGTGGACAAGTGGACAGTGGAAAGTACACAACCCCAGTACTTGGTAAATGGTGCATTTATATAGCGATTTTATCCAAAACGCTTTATATAGATCCATTCACATACACTTTCATACAACGATGGCGTTGGAAACCATGCAAGGCACCAACTCATCGGTAGCAATTAGGGGTTCAGTGTCTTGCTCAAGGACACTTCGACAATAACTCTGGGGGAGCGCGGGATCGAACTGGGAACCTCGCGGTTCCCATCCTGTCACTCTACCCCTGAGCCACTGCCGCCCTTATATATACTTCAAAGTGTAGATACTGTATAGGTACTTGTGGAGTCAAATGTACAATGTTTGTCTTTAAAATGTAGTGGAGTGAAAGTCATTAAGTATCTAAAAATAAAAAGTACAGTATTCAAGTAAATGTACATCGTTAATGTCCTCCACTGCACTTGGTCAAGCCTGGCCATGCGTAAAAACATGTAATTGCCATTCATGCATTTCAGAGTATACAACAATCCCTGGAGTTCAATTATGTGCAAAGGGTCAATACAGGTCCTCCCTACAATCAAACACGGCAGTAGGTTATTTAATTATAATCTTGTTGAATGTGTGCCTAGGCAATTAGTGAAATCACCCAGTGTAGTGTTGGGTCTTGAATGAAACCCTGCATCCTCATCACCCCATTCGGATGCTATCAATGCATTGAACGTGAGATTATCACGTTTTATCAGACCATTGAATGGGCTAAGTAGGCGACATACTGACCTACCCGCGATTTATCAGACCATTCATCGGCTGTTATCAAGACATACTGACCTACCGACGGAGATGACTTAAAAAGTTCAGTTTCGGTTTGGGACCATGACGGAGGCGCGCAGTCTCAAGCGAACTGGAGCCACGTGAGGGACCACCGAGCGAGTTGCCGTCCCGAAGGTTGTGACGTTCACTTGAGCCTACTCAGCGCCGTTCGAGTTATGTACCGACAGGCACAGAATCGCAAATCATTTTGTGGGGACTGCTATCCTCCGAGTAGGTCAGTAGCTCCTGATTATGCCCAATGAATGGGCTGATAAATCGCGGCCAGTATGTCGCCTACTCAATGGTCTGATAAAACGTGATAATCTCCCATTCAATGCATTGATAGCATTCGAAGCCGGTGTCCTCATCCATGGCACTTCACTAGACACCACTACAGTAAAAATACTTAGAGTAAAACTAACCTTTAAAGTGGCACAAGCTGTGTAGCTGACATTGGGTAAGATCTCCACAGGTTCTTTAAACATTACTCTGAATGTATTTGCTGAGCCGTCGCAACTGAAGCCCGTGTCATTCTGTCCAAGTGTTAGGCTTTTGTCACTCTCTATGATCTACAAAAAAAGAAGGAAAAAAGATGAATTAATGGATAAACAAAGATGAAGATGAATCTTCAACACGCCTTGACATTTAATTTACCTGTATGTTGACCTGATAGTCAGTGGGCCCGTGTATTGAACCATAGAGGCCAAATCCCACTATTGATATTCTTCTATTAACATTGAATCTGCGGAGACAAAGTAGAAGAGACTGTCAGCGCTATTGCATCTTAACCAGTCAATGACATTAAAGCACTGGTTCTCAACATTAGGCCCTGGGACCACCAAGCGTCCAAATGGACTCTTACGGGTCTGTAACTCTGAGAGTGTACAGTGTACAGATTTGTACAATCTAGTGTTTATTTAACCAAACCATTTGGTTAAATAAACACTAGATTGGAGGTCCCAGTGCAAATTGCATCATACCCATGGTGGTCCATGGTGTGATGCATATCAATTAGTCCTTGAAATTAACCACTGCATTAAAATGAGCTAACCATGATAGGGCAATGTGTCTCACCTGATCCTGTCACTGGTACCACTGTACCCCCAGCGACTCTCAACCTGCTGGAACCTATTTATACTGCATTCCTTTCCCCTGAGGCAGCAGCGAGGTCGGTCATTGTAGTCTACGCGCGGTTTGGGGTTTACTGTAAAGTGTAAAAACAGATTTACCACCTCCCGATCGAACAATATTCCAGACTGGGCAGGCCCTGTTGCACAAGAAAAAATGTCAAACTGATTGTTTTCTTTGAAGTCTTCTTTTCTTTTGGACAAATCAGACACATGACAAAATAACAAAAGCACATGAATACTTTAATTAATGTCTAAGTAGATATTTACAAAGGCAAGATATATATATATATATATATACACGTTTTAATAAAGAGAGAAAAGAGAAAAAAGTGTCAAGAAAAGGTTTTCACTTGAGTTTAAAATTTTACCTGCAGCAAACTCCTCTACAGTCATGAGTGGAAAGCGGATGAGTTTGAGTGCTTTTCCTAGAACCTTTTGTTTGTTCTCCGAGGTCAGGGGAAGCTGTTGCCTGTAACATTCAGCATCTGCCCAGCGCACCACTGCCCCAAACAGACGGTTCTCTCGAATGCCCAGGGTGTCTCTTTCCAGCACCGCACACAAGGTGTCTGCACATGCAAACGAACAAACAAAAATGTGGATCAATTAAGAACTTGAGAGTACTTATTCAGTAAGACAAACGTCTGGTGATAGCCTTTTACATACCCAGGTCAATATCAGTAAAGCCCTCTGCGTTTATGGCATCAGCGGTGCTTTTGTCTATTGTATCCAAGCAGAGGCTGGCAAGCTGAGGTTCATCAAATAGCCGGGCCTGTGGTGACACAATACAAAAGGGAAAGAAATGTTAGAATAACTTAAAGTCAAATACTGTGCTAGATTTTGTAAAGCAGCCTGCTTTATGTTTATGAGTGTTTCAGCAGATGATAATGTTTTCTTTCTTTATGTTGAACCCGGCTCTTCCGTGTTGAGCGCCGAAATGACTACTGCTCAGCTAGCCTGTTTTGGTGATTTTTTAAAAACACAGTAGGCAAGGTGCATTAAACTATGTTAGGATTATTGTTCTCATTAGCAGCCTATAATAAGATGTAAAAGCTGTGGCAGAGCTCGCCAGCCTTGGAAAGCGGCCGAAAAGATCACCCAACCCTGGTCTAGAAGGTGTGAAAGAAGTTTACCTGAGTTAGGAGCATGAATGCATTGTCAGCTCTGAGATGTTTTGTGAGGAATTCTACACAGTGCCCCTCCAGTGCAGGTACCGCATATTTCTTAGCCGTGTAGAGAGTTGTCATCACAGTCTCTGGACCTATGTGGATCTCGTCAGAATACAGAAACCTGGGGCGAAAAAGATAAAGAATGTATATATATACAGTGTGGGGTGGGTGGATGGTAGGCCTGTCACAACTTTTACATTATCACTTGATTGCAATTATTTGAGATATGCACAATTATTTTGCACATTCACCATAATCGTGAATAGTTTCCAAGTTGAAAAATGTTCATACATTTTCAAACAATATCAAAAATATCAGATGTGTTGCAGCGCGTTGTGAGCTTGTAGATCGGCTATTTCCACTATTATCATTTTTTAATATAATGTTATTAAATGTGATGTCAGTCATTTCTTTGTATATTTAAGCTATTTGTTATATCTGCCAACCTTTGCAACTTGTGCTACTTTTGTTTGCGAAGCCTAAAAGCTTAACAGAAATATGTAACTTTCACTTACATGTTGTTCAATGCCAAAAACACAAAACACAATTAAATCGTTAATCGCAATAATTTGTGTGACAATTAATCAAGTAAAATGTCATGATCATGACAACCCTATGATAACTTACTGTAAGCGATCACACCTGGCCTGAGTCAAAAACAAATTGGACTCAGAGCTAGGTGAATACACAGTACACATCTGTTGTACATAAATCAGTCATTCCCACACACATCCCCAGAGCCCCAGTCATGACAGCAATCTGCTCTTCTGGTTTGTAACATCATGCAATGTGTGTGCTGTGTGAGGATGACTGTTATGCCCGGTGTGCATCGATTAACTTGTTGCACAACAGGTGTGACTGTGTACTCTCTCACACCCCGCTGTTTAAGACATTCCCCACCACCCCACAAGTCTTAATAGTAATTGGCAGTTTTTGAGCGGTGACAGCCGCTCAAGCAAGTGACCAAGTGTGTTTGTCTGTATGTATGAGCACTGCCTCAACAGCTGCGGCTGATTACACGAATAAAAACAAATAGGAGACATGCGCCACTTAAAGACATGCACACTCACACAAGCTGGCTTGGCACATGTGCACACTCTAATGTAGCCTGACAGCACATTGAGGGTTTGAGTACCGTTCCTGACGATTTTTGCTGTATGTCTCTCGGACGGGTACCGCTTATAATTCCGACATCCCACTACTCCGACTACGTGGCTTCCGCGTGCGGTTAGGGTTAGGTATAGGGTTAGTAACCGTCTGAAAGGCGACATGTCGGCTTCCAGACATGTGAACATGTCTCTCCCCATCTTTCCTGTCCAACTCCATTTAAGACTATCGATAAAGGCAGAAAAGCGCCCAAAAATATAATTAAAAAAGTAACTGAGCAGTTACTGAAAAAAGCACTTCACAATCAAAGTGAGTAAAACTTACTTAAAAATAAAAAAAGTAATTGAAGTAAGTAAAAAGTAACTAGTTTAAGTATAACTACTTATCTCATTCAGTGCCAATGACGCATAACACATACATTTTTTCCAAAGCCCAGAGTGCCAATGATGTGTAACACGTCAAAACAGTGTTTTCAGCGTTTACGCTAGATGGCGACCAACAAGTGATCCTATGACTTCTGGAGAAGAGTATACCCGGAAATAATGTGACCACAACAAACCCAGCCCTGTCGGATCTAATCCATTTCTCTCTGCTTTCTTGTTTTTGACGAGAACCAGCTGTATTCAACAGCCAATAACTAAGGAACAGAGGGTCACGGTGACACGCTCCCCCCCCCCCCCCCCCCCCCCCGAGGGAAGCAGAGACACTCCTCCGTCTTTTGCGGCACTCTGTGTGTCGATTGTCCTTGAGCGAAATATTCAGTGGCTGTTGAAAGGTTAGTATAAATACTCAAAAACACTGGCACCGGCTGACTTAATTAATTCTAGCACTAAATGAGTTAAAAGTTCATACAATCAATAAAAAATACTTTAATAAACCTAAAGTGTACACATACTGTACTGTATGGGTCACTACAGCAGTGTAACAGCAGTTTCTAACATTTCAAATGGCCATAACTCAGTGACCATTGCTCTAATCCAGAGCACTGATTAGTCTAATCAGTGCAAATAGAGTAGTACCGCCCGAATACCAGCGCCCACACATCAAACAGAGTAGTACCGCCTGAATACCAGTGCCTACACATCAAATAGAGTAGTACCGCCTGAATACCGCTGAATGACCTACCTTCAAGTGGTGCTGATGAGCAGCCTTGAAATGAATGCAGGGATTTAACAGTGTTCCACTAGTTCATATATAGCTTAATGAAATTAACTCTGAGGCACCACTCACTTCACACTGGGTGTGATTTTAATACATGTTACTAAAGGCAAGGTACGTTTATTTCTATAGTACATTTGAGAGATTTGGTGTAGAGTGGAAAAAAGAGCTTTTCAAGTACAGTTGCAACTCGTGTCCGTTTTAGATAGTGGTGTAAAGAAACTAGGTACATTTACTCAACTGTACTTTTTGGAGGATTTTCTATTACTTTACTGGAGTACTTCCAATTTTAAATACTTTTACTTCTACTGCACTACATTTCAGAGGCAAATATTGTACTTTTACTCCACTACAATTATTTTTAAACGTTAGTTACTATAGCTTATTTGTAGATTTTTATTATAAAACATACATTAAAAGGTAGGGTAAGTGATTTGCGTTGGTTAAAATAAGTGTTAAATAGCTCTATATTCTGATAGTACTCATTACTATAGAGTGTTTGTTCAGTAACAGGAGTCTCCTTGTCTCTCCACCTCTTTATTATAAAATACATTTTCGTTTCAGTTTCATTTCCAATTTTATCCAACCAGGACAGAGAACTCAATCAGGATACAGATTAAACAAGTGAAATTGGAAGTGATGACACTAAGAAATGAGCAGACAAAATTGGAACTGGAACACTATACAAATTAAGCTTAAAAATGGGTACTTTCTCCTGATTGGCTGAGATTTTGACACCTACCGGAAAATGTATTTTCTGTTTATTAAAGAGCTGGAGAGACAGGGAGACATCTGTTACTGAAAAAACACTCTATAGCAATGATTACTATCAGAATATAGTGTTTTAACCTTTTAACAAAACACTTTTTGTTTTAACCAAAAAATATCACTTACCCTACCTTTAACCATTTCAGCCATTTGAAAATAGCCGATCTACAAGCTCACAATGCCTCGCATCACTTGTAGATCTGCTATTGCCTATTTACAAATTAATTTTATACATTTGAAAAGTCTCTGCATAAAACTTTTGGTACTTTTTTTAGTACATTTTTATACCAACACTTTAGTACTTTTATTCAAGTCCATTTTGATTACCGGACTTTTACTTGCAACAGAGTGTTTACATTGCAGTATTGACACTTTTACCCAAGTAGAACATGGGGGTACTTTTTCCCACCACTGTTAATCATCATACCTGAGCAAGGCGAGGAACGCCGCCGGCTCCACGTCGGGCAGCTCGATCTCCGCCGAGGTGGTGGCCATCCCCCCGTTGAACATGGCGTCGAACACGGCGCTGCCGGCGGCCAGGACGAACCTGTGGGCCGGTATCCTCTGCGCCTGCCGGCCTTTGCCCACGATGAACCTCACGTCGCTGAGGAGCTCATTGTTGAACAGGAAGGCGAAGCGCTCCTTCAGGGAGCTCTTGGTGGCCTGCCAGTTGTACATGGGCTCCCGGTGGAGGCCCTGCTGCTGCTGCTGGGGAGGAGGGGAGATGGACCCTGCCGGGGCAGGAGGCACGTTGCTGGGCAGAGTAGCGGCAGCAGCAGCAGCGGCGGCGTTGTTCCGACCCGCATTGGATGCTTGTGGTTGTTGTCCTTCGAGATTCGACGCCACTCCTCGGCTGCCGCCGCCCGACGCCATCCTCCTGCTACACTTGTCTTCCACTCGCTCGGCTCTTATGGCTGCTGTGGCGAACGAGAATTGAGAGATGCGGGCGCAAACGGGTCCATATTTACGGTCCTTCGGGAGGCTTCGTCATGGAGGGCCCGTCGTGTGTTGTTGTTGTTGGATGTTTACTTGCTACTAGCGAGTCTGGCAGCGTTGCCAGGTTTTTGTGGGGGAAATAAGGAACCAGGCGTTAGTGAGTTCTCCAGAACTCACTAACGCTCTGGACCAGGGCTAGGGGGCTAGGGGGGCACGGACAAATACATATTAATCATTGGGTCCTTGCCATGAAAATGTTTGGGAACCACTTGTTTAAACGACATTAGGAAACAAGCAAACTTTAGAAACAATCCCCAAAAAACGCTTATAATAAGCAGACATGGCAACACTGTCCAGAAGTAGCTGACTTGAACTTCCGCAGCTTACAGCTTCCTGTATGGACTTCTTCTTCTACAGTAGTACAGAGCGAGCTTCGTTAGTGAGGCGGAGTTTAAGCTTGCGCTGCCACTTGCTGGTAGCTACTGAGGTTTTAGCCCAGGGGACAGGGGCTCTCAAACATTTTAATTTCAATCCCCCTCGGGCCCCTCCCCCCAAAAAAATATTTGGCCGCGGACCAACTTCTGAAAAGATGTTGTGCAAGGGACCCCCAGACCAGGATCGAAACGAAAGGTGTGTGTGTGTGTGTGTGTGTGTGTGTGTGTGTGTGTGTGTGTGTGTGTGTGTGTGTGTGTGTGTGTGTGTGTGTGTGTGTGTGTGTGTGTGTGTGTGTGTGTGTGTGTGTGTGCGTGCGTGCGTGTGTAGCCCTAGAATGACTGTGATAATGACATACATTTCATGTATTCCAAATATGTATGATGTACCTGTTGTATGTATTTGAAATGTATGTACTATAATATCACAGACATTCTTGGGCTATCCCTGTCCATGTCCCTAGGTGACAGTTATGTAATTGCATTTTGACTGTTAATTATCTCCACCAAGGTGTAAAGATTTATTTTTTTGTCTGTCTGTCTGGGGCTAAACTCACAAACTGCTGAACCGATCAGCACCAAATGTCTTGTGCACGCTGCCTGCCAGTGGGACAAATATACCTCCTGCACACATTTCTTTCCACCACATTTAAAATATTTAACTTGAATGGTTTATGGTTGGGTCACCAAACATTCACCCAGCTTGGGTGAATGTAGCGCAGATGCCGCAGAGTAGCCTACTGTAGCTCAGCCAGAAAGCCTAATATCTCTCTTGCCCAAGGGTAAAACTAATTCCCCCGCCTTGGCGTAATACAAGTGGTAGATCTTTGGCTTTAACACTAGCCCTAGCCCCACGTGTTTGACTCTTGGGTGTTTCACAGTATCTAAGTTAATTTTATGCTGTATTCACAATTGACCAGTAGATGGCAATAACATGCTATATAAAATGCACCCAGTCTGTATTTCTGCATGTAATGTTGCATAAATATACCCTCAGGGGTGGGCGACTTAGAGGACCACTACATTTCCACACTCACTCCCTGGGGCCACATGGCGTATCTGCATTCTCTCCAGTAGTATAGGCCTAACTGTACATTTTAAACACTCATATAGCCCACACTAGTCACAAATGTAACAATAAAGATATATTAACAATTATTATCCAGTGCAACATTTGTATTTAATTTCAAATGCATTTAGTAATAGGCCTACTTATATTAACTTTATAAACTTAAATACAAATACATTGGACATTAAGAACAATACATTACAATGTAAGACAATGGACTGTAAAACAGATCATGTAAACTTGCATTTTTGGAATTAGAACATCTGAAATCAATAATATATCAGTATTGAGATATTGACCCGTGGGCTGCATTAAGCAAATGTGGGGGCTGCATGTGGTCCCCGGGCCGCCAGTTGTAGCCTGGTATGGCCAGACTAATATCACTGCGTAGATATTAGTCTGGAATCTCTGTGTGGAACCTGCATTTCCAAGGGGCGGATTTAAAAAAATGCCTCTGGTGATAAAACCGCCCCACATTTGCATACTGGGCCCTGATTGGTGCCCCACAACTTAGGGGTAGCACTGGCAGATTCAGCTGGTTTCCAGGCCACGCCAGTTGCCCATGTATGCTCTGGATGTAGAAGTACTCAATATTTCTAGTAAAAGTAAAAGTATCATACATATGTTATATATATGTGTTATATATATATAAAGTACCAAAAGTAAAAGTACTCATTATGCAGAAGGTCAAATGTATACAAATCTATACATTTGAGATCTACATCAGCTATTTTCAAATTGCCAAAGTATGTTATAGGTCTAAAGTGGTTTTGTAATAATAATCAACATCTACCAAGTAACTAGTAACTAAAGTTTTCAAATAATTGTATTGGAGTGCCTTTGAGGTGTAGTGGAGTAGAAGTAAAAGTATTGAACATTTTGAAGTAAAGTAAAATGCCTCAAAATGTTACTTTTGAGATATTTGGTTTTGTGTACTTGTACTAGTAAGTACTTTGTTACTTTCCACCACTGTGTAGAAGCACTGTATGTACAGTTTCTAATGGTATTTCCCATGATTTGAGCTACAGCAGCCAGGTATGGAATAAGTGTTGCCACATAAGTTGTTGGCAGATTTCAAAATCATGTTACACCATGTTGCAGCAACTGCTGCTATGCTGAGTTGATGCCTGGGAGAAAAGAGCTTCTGATATCATCACCCTTTGGTGATGAAAACTTCAGCAGAGAAAGATGGGGGAACGGGGGGTGACGGGGGGTTCACATCAAGACAATAAACAGTAGAATGCCAGAAAAAGAATTGGCAAACAGAAACATAACTAAACAATGTAGTTAAGCTAAAAATCAAGTAAACGTAGGGCAGATTTATACACAATCAAAAATAGAAATAGCACTACAAAATAAAAGTAATACAAATAATAAAAACAAAACGTGAACACAAGATGAATTTAAATAAATGCCATATTAAAAAGATAGGTTTTTAGTTTACTCTTAAAAACACTGAGAGAACTTGCCTTTTTAAGCTCTAGTGGTAATGTATTCCACAACTTAGGGCCATAGACCCAGAAAGCAGCCTCACCAGTGTTTTTATGAGAAGCATCAGGAACCTCTAGTAGGAGAGCGGAGGAGGACCTGAGTGTTCTGATTGGAACATAAAATTGTATAGACTCCTTGATGTATAAAGGTGCTAAGTTATTTTGTGCTTTGTAAACAAATAAAAGTGCTTTAAAATAAATTCTAAAAGATACAGGTAGCCAGTGTAGTGTTGATAAGACTGACCTAATGTGATCTCTTCTTCTAGTGTTGGTTAAAATTCTAGCTGCCGTATTTTTAATTACTTGTAATTTTCTAATGGATGTCTTTGGTAGTCCTGTAAAAAGAGAGTTGCAGTAATCCAGCCGGCTTGTTAGAAAAGCATGGATAAGGACTTCTGCATCTCTCTGATTTAAAAAAGGTCTTACCTTAGCCATGTTTCTTAAATGAAGTGTTCTTGTGACCTTGTTAAAATGGGAATTAAAATTTAGGCCGGAGTCCAAGATTACACCCAGGTCTGTGACCTCTGTTTTGACATGAACCCACGGACGCTTTACATACATCAAAAACAATGAATAACCAACAAACAAACAACCAAACAAAACAACAAACAGCTATTTGCCATAAGCCTAAGAGACCAGGCGTCTTTTCCTCAGTGAGATGGTGACATTGTACAAGCCAGCAGTGGAGTCCAGTATACAGGTGTAAGGGGTTGACAGGTGCTCCTCTGACACTTTCATGAAGATTAGAGATGCTGTCATTTTTAACGTTACACCATCTGTCTCACTGGAGAGGAGAGGAGAAGAGAGGACATTTTTCATTCTTTATTCTGTTTGCTTTTGCAGTCATGCACCGGTCCGTGCGCACACAGTCGTTTGTGTGTGTGTGTGTGTGTGTGTGTGTGTGTGTGTGTGTGTGTGTGTGTGTGTGTGTGTGTGTGTGTGTGTGTGTGTGTGTGTGTGTGTGTGTGTGTGTGTGTGTGTGTGTGTGTGTGTGTGTGTGTGTGTGTGTGTGGAGCTTACCTTGTAGAGTTGTAGTACACAGGTAGCTTGGTGTTATCATCCACAAATGAGTCTCCAGTTATCCAGTATACCTCATCAAACTCTGAGTCCAGGACAGCATTGCAATCAACCACCAGCTTTGAGTCTAGAGAAAGCAGTTTATATATTATATATACATACATACATACATACATACATACATACATACATACATACATACATACATACATACATACATACATACATACATACATACATATATGCATACAGTATGTAAGCAGTTCTCTGCAACACACAATCAAACATGCTGAGGCTTACCAACATCTCTGTAAAATACATCTCCGTTTTGAGGTGAGATAATTGTTGGAAGTTCTTCTGATATTGCTGTGCCACGCGGTAAAGAGAGAAAAATGTTTTAAGAAAAGCTTTTAGTTTATTTCATTTTGTTTGTATGGGCATTTATTGGCTATACAATATGTGAACATGTAAATTTCACAATTAAAATAATAATAATAATGTAAATCTTACTGTTATTATCGACAGTCAGATCAATTGTATGGGTCTGATTATACAGCTGACCATCATACAGGTAAGACCTGGTGCAAGTGAACAAACCACGGTCCTTCTCTTCAACTGCGCTTAAGTTGTAACTGTAAGATGAAGATCGCAGTGACACATTTTCCTACAAGAAAAAGAATAAAACTAAGTATTAAAGCATTAATACAATAGCATAAAATGCAGAGACTTGTGTATTGGATGTTGTTATATTTGTTTCACCGGAGCTTCTTATACAAAATACCTTGTGCCACGCAGTAATGTTTCTGCTTA
The DNA here is from genome assembly GCF_963454915.1 of Gymnoscopelus microlampas. NCBI lineage: Eukaryota > Metazoa > Chordata > Actinopteri > Myctophiformes > Myctophidae > Gymnoscopelus > Gymnoscopelus microlampas. The sequence goes on from NC_139962.1 coordinate 16,146,817, forward strand.
GTCCAGTGATATTTAGATGAGCTGGGCATCTCAATGTGCAATTTGATGTGCAATTTGATGTTCCTTGATAACATGTTTGAGGGTAATAGGTTTCCTCTAGACATGGTGAAGTCGGTAACAGTTCTGAGCATACCGTCAAACTCCAGGTATGGACGGAGACATTCCTGTTATAACAACGACAAGTCATTAAAGGTGCAGTAAGTGATATTTGTTGTCAAAGAAAGTGTTAAATAGCTCTATTATATATATGTGTGTGTGTGTGTGTGTGTGTGTGTGTGTGTGTGTGTGTGTGTGTGTGTGTGTGTGTGTGTGTGTGTGTGTGTGTGTGTGTGTGTGTGCGCGCGCGGCTTGTGTGTGTGGTAACGTTATAGCATTTATTTATATAACATTATTAAATATACACAAAAGTAAATGACAGCCATACCCCAGTGAACATGAGTAGTTCCCCTGATGAAAAGTGGAAACATTCAGAACAATCAGGTACTTCCCCTGAGTCAACACATCCATTTGCCTGTTTCCAGTTGGAGACTGGATATTGGTCTGATCCATCCCATCCTGGGCAGCGGGATAAATCCACTTCAGTTTAGCATCATGGTCTGCATGGAAAGGGCACTTAAGCACCATCATCTCACCCTCTTTCACATTCCACTTTATGCTGGTCTGCAAGGCATCTGCAGCTATAATTTAAGACACATTTGTTTGATTCAGCATCAGAAACAATTTATTCACAATGGGTACACAAACACAGGAATTTGACTTGACTTGTGACAATGGTTCAGATATAACAACAACACACAGCAATACAAGAACAAGGAAAAAACATTGATGGCCAATCAAGCTATAAGTAGCCTATTGAGTTAATAAATTAACGTTTTCAGAATGTCAACATTTCTGTAATATAGATATTTGTTTTGATTGGCTTCAAGATTCAAGATTCAAGAAGTTTTATTTGTCACTGACTTATACCGGTAAAAGCAGTGAAATGTTGTTGGGACTTGTGCTGCAGATTGTGCTACATATAAAACAATAAATACAAGCAAGAAAATACAAAATATATACACATATACAGTTAGCCTATAGGACTATACAGTAATACTTAGGGACTTGTCTTAGACAGGCACAGTAAATTATCTTAATTAGCAGCGTTTTATGTCTTTATGTAATATTAAAATATTTTGAGATACTGGATTTTTGATTTTTTTTCAAGAGCTGTAGCCGTAATCAAGATTAAAACATAAAAAGGCTTGAAATATTCCAGTTTGTGTAATGAAAATAGACTATATGAAAGTTTCACTTTTTAGAATTACATTACGGGAAAAAACATATTTTCCATGATATTCAATTTTTTTGACATGCACCTGTGTGTGTGTGTGTGTGTGTGTGTGTGTGTGTGTGTGTGTGTGTGTGTGTGTGTGTGTGTGTGTGCATAACTTAATTTTCTCTTACCTTTAAATGAAACAAGCAGAACGATTAGGATTTTGAATTCCATAGTGACATCCATCAACTAACGTCACGACACGTCACACAGAAAACGTAAATCAACAGCCGTCTTTAAAGACAACTGGGCGGGACCATAGACATATAAAGGTAGACGCCTCCTCCGGCTCTGAGGCGTCTGTATCTCGGGCGCACACCAGCTTCCGCCCTCAGTCGCGTGCGTCACAGAATGGGACGTTCGGTAGGCCAAGAGGCCTACTGAACGCTCCCTTCTGTGACGCACGCGACTGAGGGCGGAAGCAATACAAGGGTATTGCGATACAGGTTGCTCCAATGAACTGCAGAGGCCAATGAGGTATCTAAAGGTTTCTATATCTATGGGCGGGACCATGTCATGGGAAACAGGTGGGTGGGTGGGCGGCGGCCGACAGAACAGCCAATGGAGAAGACTTCCCAGTTCCCATTAAATAGGGATTTAGTAGTTATTTGTGTAACCATTTGCAGAGATTGTACAATTCCACCCCAAAGAATAGAACATTTGGATGCAATTCCTTTCCATTGAATGGGGTGATTCATAGTACATCGGGTGGTGGTGAAGTAGTTACTATGAGACTTAACCAAAGTTAATATATCATTAGTCAAGGGCCACACGTGGGAGGATTGTAGATCTGCTTTTTTCTGTGTGTGTGTGTGTGTGTGTGTGTGTGTGTGTGTGTGTGTGTGTGTGTGTGTGTGAGTGAATTCAGTTACTTTCAGTTTCATTTCATAGTTATAATGTAGATTAAAAGTGGTTTTGGTTTCAGTTAAGTCTAAAAATACCTATGACATGAGGTAGTTGATGGGGATTCCCAGCTAATAGAAACTACAGCCATCCTGAGAGGTTAGCACACAAATAAAAGCTTATTGTTCTTTAATCAAAAGAAGAAGAAAATAAAAAAAGGTTGGAATCTTGTTTGAAATGTCCAGACCTGCTATTGATGTCACTTGTAGGCAGGGTTTTGAACTGTCCACGGCCCAACTCTGAGACACAGAGCAAGTAGACAGAAATGGTGACAGAGCATTAGTGAGGATATGAAGATAAGGTGCTCCTTTAAGTAAAACATCTGCTACGCAGAGGGCTGGGCTACTTCTTCCAACACTGAATGCAAGTGATATTGTGTGACCACAGAAAAAAGAAGCAGGGTGGGAATAAGAAAGTAGGTCAGAGAGGCTTATTGTTGGTATCAGCCAAGAACACAGGAGTCTATCCCACTTTCAATGCGCTAGACCCCTGGGAGATGGATTGCTGAGGTGGAGCACAACACCTACCATCAGCTCCATACATCTGGCTGGCAGCACCCAATACGTGCTACTCTCATGCTCACACGCTGAATTGGCTGTGCCTGGGATCATACACAGAACCTTGTGATCCAAAGGTGAGTGTCCAACCAGCTGAACTACCCAGACACCATGAATCTGTGACAGTCAGAGTGTCACATGTTCGAGTCCCATGAGTCTGTGTGACAGTCTGTCACAGTGTGACTGACGCGTCTGTGACTCATAAGCACACACAAGGAAACATGTAGCATATACTTCAACAGCAGCCATATTCCTGAGAATGCAGTGTCATGCAGGGACGTCACGGGCTCTCAGAAGGTGGGGGGGATGGACTTTCGGTGGACTATACCCCTTATTTTATACTTTTGCAGGTGGTGTCGCAACTCTCTAATACAAGGCTCTGCTTTGAGGGATTCCCATGAGTCACAGAGTGAGTCACAGACAGTGTGTGACTAATCTGAGACTAATCTTGTAGTCTTGTGTGTGTGTGTGTGTGTGTGTGTGTGTGTGTGTGTGACGTGTGTGTGTGACGTGTGTGTGTGTGTGTGTGTGTGTGCGTGCGTGCGTGCGTGCGTGCGTGCGTGCGTGCGTGCGTGCGTGCGTGCGTGTGTGTGAATTCAGTTTACCTTCAGTTTAATTTCGATTAAAAGTGGTTTTGCTAGTTTCAGTTTAGTTTTTACTTTATGGTGACAGAGCATTAGTGAGGATAAGAAGATAAGGTGCTCCTTTAAGTAAAACATCTGCTATGCAGAGGACTGGGCTACAGTACTTCTTCCAACGCTGAATGCAAGTGATGTTGTGTGACTACAGAAAAAAGAAGCAGGGTGGGAATAAGAAAGTAGGTCAGAGAGGCTTTTTGTTGGTATCAGCCAAGAACACAGTAGTCTATCCCACTTTCAATGCGCGCAGCTAGACCCCTGGGAGATGGATTGCTGAGGTGGAGCACAACACCTACCATCAGCTCCATACATCTGGCAGCACCCAATGCGTGTGTTACTCATACACTCATATGCTGAATTGGCTGTGACTGGGATCGAACCCAGAACCTTGGGATCCAAAGGTGAGTGCCCAACCAACGTTACCACATGAATCTGTGACAGTCACAGTGTCCCATGAGTCTGTGTGACAGACAGTCTGTCACAGTGTGACAGCCGAGTCTGTGACTCATAAGCACACACAACGAAACTTGTTGTCTCATTTGGAACCTCTCCCTCCGCTATATAGCTCCGAGATGAGGTTCCACAGTCTCGGGTGCCGAAAGGTGACGACACCGGCGAATATTGGCCACTATGCATGATGCTTACCTTTTCCCTCACATTGTATCCAAAAACGTAAAGGTCGGCCTCCCTGCTTTCAGATGTTTAACATTTTAACGATCAAGAAAATCTAACCGACGGGTTGAAACATGCGTTTAAATCGTTTTTTTAGTCAGCCTGTTGCCATGTTTTCCCAATGCAGTCTTACGGGAGCATGCAGTACTGCGCATGTGGACGGATAAGCAATTTAAACGCTTGTTTCAACCCGTCGCGAGAATTTTAACATCTGAAAGCAAGGGGGCTGACCTTTACTTTTTGGATACGATGTGCGGAAAAAGGTAAGAAACATGCATAGTGGACAATATTCGCCGGTGTCGTCACCTTTCGGCACCTGAGACTGTGGAACCTCATCTCGGCGCTCTACATCGGAGGGAGAGGTTCCGATTGAAGCTAGGAAACATGTTGCATATACTGTACTTCAACAGCAGCCATATTCTTGAGAATGCAGTGTCATGGCAAAGCTCCTCATGTCTGTGACAGTCAGTGTCCCTTGAGACAGAGTCATATAAGGAGAGGTGCTTCTAGAGCCTCCTATTGGCCAAGTGTGACAAAGCCCTGAACCGGAAGTTTACGGAATACACTGGAGTCTAGGAGCGTTTGTCACTATTTCGAGTTTACATGAACCACGTGACCGGCGCTGTTTTCTGCCCCTGAGGTGTTGCAACTCTCTAATACAAGGCTCTGCCTTGAGGGATTCCCATGAGTCTGACTGTGACAGTCTATGAGTCAGATGTTTCTGTCTTCTTGCGTGTGTGTGTGACGTGTGTGCGTGCGTGCGTGCGTGCGTGCGTGCGTGCGTGCGTGTGTGAGAGTGAGGTATTTAGGATTACAAATATATTGGTAGAATAGACTAGACTGGTCTGGACAATATAGCTACTGGGTTTGCAAACCTCCAATATAATAGATAACAATTAGACTATAGGTTACATAAATGGAAAATTCTGGATTTCCCTAAAATTTCAACTAAACAGATCAGTAAAGTGACTCTCAATGGGGTGCAGACAGTGATCATGAACTGTCCAGTGATGTAATGTATCTAAGTACTCAAGTACTGCACTTAAGTAGCCTACAATTTTTAGGTATTTTTACTTTCTTCAGTAGGCAAAATTTTCAAAATTTTCAAATTTCAATACTTTTACTTCTACATATAGGAAAATATTGTACTTTTACTCCACTACAATTTTAACTTTAGTTACTTTAACTTTAGTTATATTGTTTATAGATTTTGAATATTTTTACACAACACACCAACCACTTCAGCCATATATGTTTTGGCCATTTGAAAATAGCAGATCTACAAGGTCATATATATCAGCTATTTTATTTTATTTTTTATACATTTTGAACTTGTGAAATGGGACATTCTGCATAATGAGTAGCCTACTTTTACTTTTGGTACTTTAAGTAGCCTACATTTTGATGCCAGATACTTTTGAACTTTTACTCAAGTAGGCCTATACAGTTTGAATTCCTGACTTTTACTTGTAACAGGGTATTTCTATATTGCAGTATTGCTACTTTTACTTAAGTAATACACGTGAGTACTTTTCCCACCACTGCCCATAGCTATCAGGGGACAGCACCAACACCAGCCACCACTCTAGCTCTCTAAGCATGATGCACAGATCAACACATGCATTCGCTATAGCGAAAAACTTTTCCTTTATACAGAAATAGGCCATTATATTACGCGTTAATAGCCTATACACAATGAAATGAAAAATGCATAATTATGGAATGGAAAAAACTAACTCGAGTTCAACTAGTCTCTACTACACTTCTTGCGCTTCTCTGGAATCGAACGCTGCGGTCAATGTGGCCGGCGTCGCCATCGCCTCGGTCTATGGCGTGATCATTACCGTTGGACTGATCGGTAACATCACTCTCATCAAGACGTTCAGCTCTGCGAAATCTACCGTTCGGAACCGGAACGTTCCCAACCTGTTCCTGAGCAGCCTGGCGCTGGGGGACGTGTTGCTGCTGCTCACCTGCGCGCCTGTGGACGCCAGCCTCCACATAGCGGAGACCTGGCTGTTCGGCAGACTGGGCTGTAAAGTCATCCCTTTCATTCAACTCACCTCGGTCGGGGTGTCCGTGTTCACTCTGACAGCCCTGTCAGCTGATAGGTAGGTGTCATGTTTTGTTATCTATCTCAGTGGTTTTCAACCTTTTTTGCGTCAAGGACCCCCAAATAGCAATCTACACTGTAGTATCATCATCAGTAGCTCCAATCGGAACCTCATCCTCCGCTGTATAGCGGAGGATGAGGTACTAAATGGGGCTACATCATCAGTGTTCATTTAACTCTGAGAGTGTACAAATGAAACCAAATGGACCCGTTCATTTGGTCCATTTGGTTCCATTTGTACACTCTCAGAGTTACAGACATATAAGGGTCAATTTGGTTCCTAATTATTAATTTAGTTGGGGACCCCCTGGAACCCCCTCAAGGACCACTGGTGGTCCCCGGACCACTGGTTGAAAACCCCTGATCTATCTTCTGTTCTGTCTAGGCTTGTCGATCATGACTCATAACCAGTGGTGGAAAAAGACAAGTACTCAAATTTGTTACTTGAGTTAAAGTATCAGTACTGCAATGTAGAAATACTCTGTTACAAGTTAAAGTCCAGAAATAAAAATGTAGGCTACTTGAGTAAAAGTATTGGTATCAAAATGTACCAAAAGTAAAAGTACTCATTTATGCAGAATGTCCTGTTTCACAAGTTTTCAAATGTATAAAGTGTATAAAAATCTTTGGAAAATAGCAGATCTATGAGCTTGTAGATCGGCTATATTCAAATGGCCGAAATGTTATAGGGCTAAAATCTACAAAGTAACTAACTAAAGATTTCAAATAATTGTAGTGGAGTAAAAGTATAATATTTGCCTCTGACATGTAGTGGAGAAGTAAAAGTGCTGAACATTGGAAAAACTCCAGTAAAGTAAAAATACCTAAAAATTGTACTTAAGTACAGTACTTGAGTAAATGTACTTAGTTACTTTCCACCACTGAAAATACCCATAGCTTATTTTTGATTATTATGACTAAACTGTCCTTTCAGTCTATAGGTCTTGGCAGGGGTTATTCTAAGATCAGACCTTATGAGGGCTCAGCCTCCAAGCCACTGGATAACATTTAATATATTGCTACATTAATTATTACAGCATAGCCTACATTACATTAGCTACCCTCTGAGAATACCATCTGGTGCCCAGTTGTCCTGGTGCCCACCTCTTCAGGTGCCTACTCGCCCAGGTGCCCAGTTATTTCCACCCCTAAGTGCCCACTCATCCAGGTGCCCACATGTCCCAAGTGCCCAGATGGTTTTGGTGCCCAGTTGTCATGGTGCCCACCCCTCCAGGTGCCCACTCGTGGAGGTGCCCAGTTATCTCCACCCCTAAGTGCCTATACTCATCCAGGTGCCCACATATCCCTAGTGCACCATTAAGGAGAGTTAGAAAATGAAACTGTCTCAAAACAAAACTCCACTGGGAAATGTTTGTGGATATTATGAAATGATCCATTCCACACAAGGAGCGGAAATGAAAGGGGCTTTCTTATTGAGTATGAGTATTACAGCTGACGCATATAACACAGATTTATTAAGTTACAATAGAAAACCCATATTTGGACATGCAAACTGTTAAACATAGCTGGTCAGAATGAAAATGATAACCTTGAGCATCAACCCCAAATTTGCAGCCCTACTCTGAATTAGTGGGGGAATGTGTTTTAATAATAATAATGATAAGGGTAATAATAATAATAATAATAATAATATTAATAATAACAACAACAACAACAACAACAACAACAACAACAACAACAACAACAACAACAACAACATCATCAATTGTTATTATTATTATTATCTTAAAGGTATAGGGTGAGTGATATTTTTTTATTAAAAGGTTAAAGCACTATATTTTGATAGTAATCATTGCTATAGGGTGTTTGTTCAGTAACAGGAGTCTCCATGTCTCTCCAGCTCTTTAATAAACAGAAAATACATTTTCACGTAGGTGACAAAATGTCAGCCAATCAGGAGAGAGTACCCATTTATCAGTTTCATTTTTATAGTGTTCCAGTTCCAATTTTGTCTGCTCATTTCTTAGTGTTCCAATTTCACTTGTTTAATCTGTATCCTGACTGAGTTCTCCATCCTGATTGGATAAAATTGGTATCCCGACCTGAAAATGCATTTTCTGTTTAATAAAGAGGTGGAGACTGAGACATGGAGACTCCTGTTACTGAGCAAACACTCTATATCAATGAGTACTATCAGAATATAGAGCTATTTAACACTTATTTTAACCAAAGAAAATCACTTACCCTACCTTTAAGTAGGCTACTTTATAATTTACTTTTCCCTTTCTCTCTGTTTCCTTTCCATCGGATTACATTATCTCTCTAACTGTCTCTATGTCTATCTCTTCCCCTGTGTACCTGCATCAGGTACAGAGCCATTGTGAAGCCCCTGAATGTCCAGAGATCCAGTGCTACCTCTGGCATCGTCCTGCGGGCAGCACTGATCTGGTTGTTCTCCATGACGTTGGCAGTGCCCGAGGCTGTCTTCTCTGACCTCAACACATTCAACATCAGCTCCACCAATGAGACCATAGTGACCTGTGCCCCTTACCCACTGGCTGGGGAGCTGCTCCCTATGGTCCACTCCATGGCTTCCTTTCTCATCTTCTATGTTATTCCCCTGTTGGTCATCTCGGTCTACTATGCCCTCATCGCCCGCAGTCTGTTCAGAAGCACTTCTAATCTGCCCGAAGGGAACATTTGTGCCAAGCGACAGGCAAGTCCCAACTATTTATTAAAGACGTATTTTTGTTGTTGCCTATCATAAGAGGTGATTTTAAACATGGATGATGTTAAAAAACGATTCTGGCATCAGTACATGTCTTTGCCTATTTCCAGTTTCGGACATATATACAAACATAGCCATGTTTGGCTAAACATCACAGGACGGTTTATAAATCACAGATTTGAATATTATTCATAAATACCTTTTGTCTCCAGGGACTAGATTACATCTATGGACGGGAATGATTGATTTAAACTGGGATAAAGTGATCTGCGACTTGAAATTGATGTAGGCCAGGTGCATCAAGTGGAGGGGCCAATAGCCCCTGCCCTGCTGCCTACCCCCCTACACCCAGCGCCCTTACATGTACCACACCTATCTTCGACCTCTGCCTTCATTGTGATCTCAAAAGCACACCTGTAAAGTTTCGTAGCACAACTTGCATGGAAACATATAACATCAACATCCAAAGTACTGAAAAACACTTTTATGGTAGTACTCACACACACACACACACACACACACACACACACACACACACACACACACACACACACACACACACACACACACACACACACACACACACACACACACACACACACACACACACACACACACACACACACACACACACACACAGACTCACAAGGTGAACACAACCTGCCAAACTCTCACGAATGGTAACAAAAGTCAGTGGGCTAAACATGCCAGAGCTCTGGTATTTAAACACAATCCTTAATGTTCCTTTGCACATCTAACAGGTGGAATCAAGAAAGCACTTGGCTAAGACTGTCCTGGTCTTTGTGGGTCTATTTGCAGTGTGCTGGCTACCCAGCCATGTTATCTATTTATATCGCTCCTACCACTACTCTGAGGTATACATCTATACTTTAATGTGTCAATGATTTAATTGCTAATCTAACTGTTTCTGTGTGTATATATGTTACAGCAAATGTGTCAGAAAGGTAAATGTCATTGGTGTGGGAAACGTTAACATTTCCCAGTAAATTATCCCAATAAATAAATATTTTTGAGCAGATTAGGAAATGTGTACAAAAAAAAGAAGCAAATCAGCACTCTGACCCGCTGGCAAATGATGCAGCATCCCACTATAGGTCTCACGATTAGCCTAATGGTCACTATTGTTTCACTTTTGCTGTCAAGAGAAGTGTCTTCTCGTTAAACAGGTCTCTCTTGTTCTGAATCATGTCTAAATCAAAGGAGGGGAGGGAGGTAGTCTCGCAGTGGTCAGACGATTAGATAGATATTTAACCTCCATAGCTGGTTTTGATGATGTGGTGGGTCTGAATAGGAGACTAGGAGGGAGGAATCAGTGACAGGGAAGTGTTTGCTTTGTTTCACTCAACTTCCTGCGTATGTGCAATTTGGAAACAGGTGATGACCAATTGTGTCCACCACGGCTTGCCATCTTTGACAGTGTACTCGTCGACATGCTAGGGCCATCAGCTCTCACACATACTCCTTCACCTAACGTGCATGCCTTGTTTGTGACATAAAAAGTCCATGTAAAACCATTCTTTATACTTTATTCAGAGTCAAAAAAATAATAAAAGAAAAATAGCACACCCCTTCCTATGGCCCCAGTCTAGCACCAACTGCCATTCTGACGGACCTCTCTCTGGAAGGTGTCAGCGTGCTTATTTGCTTTTTCATGATCAGCTGGGACATTTTAACATTTCCTACCTCAATGGGAAATGTTAACATTTACAGGTAAATTGTACAGGTAAATTGAAACATTTCCCTTTTTTTTTACACATTTACAGTGACATATCATATGTACAGTATATAACATGCAAATGACACGTGTCAGTCCTATATCGCTCTGTCTATTCCTCCTGCTAGGTGGACATCTCATTGCTTCACTTTGTATGCAGTGTGGTGGCCCGAATCCTGGCCTTCACCAACTCATCACTCAACCCCTTTGTTCTCTACATGCTCAGCAAGAGTTTCCAGAAGAAGTTCAACCAGCAGCTGTGTTGCTGCTGTCCTACGACCCTTAAACGCTCCTCGCAGAGTCTGACGCCATTCAACACACGCATGACCTCCATTCGCAGCACACATCACTCCACGATTAGCCTGAGCATAATCAACGGCAAGCAGGCCTATCAAGATGACTGTCTGTAGAGGAAGTGTCGGAACATCTTGATCAAACTGAGGTACGCAAAGCTCCAATAAAGGGTTTTCTTTATTAATGAATACCATATTTATTCTATCCACTTAGACCATGTTCACGTTGAATACTGTAATGCCAAATGACTTATTTTCCATGGTTGGAGACACACTACACTGACAGTTGACATTTTTGACCAGGTAGGACAAAGCATGGAACTCCGCTAGTTAGCACCTTATCAGTTTGGCTAAGGCAGATGCGAGTAAAAGATTGGCTCCAACATCTTGACAACAACTTAATTTTGGAAGATGGCACATGATGATGGCACATGATTTTTTAATGATTAGATAATACTTTCTTCTTTGCCATAATATTCTTAGTATGTAAAGTACCTATGGTGTTCTTTTTGCATATCTATAAACACAAACATCTATACTTGTTGTTTAGTGACCTGTTCAGTCATAGTGAGAATGTCCTTTGATTCTGTTTGAACGTTTTGCCTTGTTGACCAGATCTTAAACTTATTCAGGTAGGAGGCATCATGCTGAGTAAAGTTAGCCCATCAGATGGAAAAATAATCTTTATAACAAATCTGTGTGACTCAAAAACTCACCACAATTAGGTTGTAGTGCCACCACCCACTAGCCTGGTACACCACCCGGTCGTGGAATTCTGAGTGAAAATGAAATTGAATTCCGTGACCGGGTGGTTTACAAGGCTGCTAACTACCCACTGCCCAACTGTCCACACTACCGACAGCGTAGAGAGATCAAAGGATTGAAGGTGACCTCTGTGACCAATAGCCACCACCACCACATCCCTTATTTTATGAGCATCACCTGTGAATACATAATTTAAATGATAGTTATAACCTACAGACGTACATAAAACATACTGTTCTAACTGCAGTATGTTGTCTTTGATAATAATGATAGATATTCTACTCATTTCTATGCACTGTTATTTCTAAATGTCAAATAATGTGTCTGCAATTATATTTCACATGTGGAGTTTCAAGTAGTAGTAGCACAGTAGTAGTAGTAGTAGTAGTAGTAGTAGTAGTAGTAGTAGTAGTAGTAGTAGTAGTAGCAGTAGCAGTAGCAGTAGCAGTAGTAGTAGTAGTAGTAGTAATAGTAGTAATAGTAACAATAATTATAATAATAATTATTATTATTATTATTATTATTGGTATAATTATAATAATAAAACACTTAATGTAGCACTTTTCAAAACAAAGTTTTCAAAGTATTGAAGTTTATGTACCTAACTCTGTGAAACAGTGACAGGTGTTCAATTGCATATTAAAAATAAATGATGAACTGAAGAAATAAACATTTTGTTGTAGTTTTGAGTGAGATCGTGTGTGTGTGTGTGTGTGTGTGTGTGTGTGTGTGTGTGTGTGTGTGTGTGTGTGTGTGTGTGTGTGTGTGTGTGTGTGTGTGTGTGTGTGTGTGTGTGTGTGTGTGTGTGTGTGTGTGTGTGTGTGTGTGTGCTTGTTTCTCTGCGGGATTCATCCATTTCATATTTAAAGGAAGCCCTTTACTCGTCATACCACAAAATAGCTTTGCTCAAAACGTTATAGAATGTAGATGTGAGGACATTGTGCTACATATTGTATACCACAATGCAGTGTACAGACCACTAGAAAAATAAGTGCTAAATAACAATCCATAAGAATATCTATACAGTGATTTTCGGTCCAAGGACCCCTTAGCTGAGAGAGAGATGAAGCAGGGACCCCCCACTACTATGTTGGATTCATGTTAAATGTGTATTTTCAGACATTCAACGACTTTTACCCTCAATACGTTGTAAACTTGACCTTTGGCTCTGTACTTGGTCTGCTCTTTTTTCCCCCTGTTCACCAAACCTCATTGCCGAAAATAGCTGATCTACCAGCTCACAACGCGTCACAGACCCATTGTGAGCTTGTAGATCAAACTGTTTAATTTCAAAGACCCCCACACATCTGAGAATGTACAGATGGACCCTTGTGGGTCCATTTGGTTCCATTTGTACACTCAGTTACAGACCTGTAAGGGTCCATTTGGAACCCTCTCAAGGAACCCTGAGTTGTCCCTGGACCCTTGCTTTGAGAACCACTGACCTGACTGATGTCCCCTGTGTTAAGAGGCTTTAGTGCTATATTGACTGTGTATAAACCACATAGCTTCTGCTCAGCGTCTTTCAGCAGACAATTAATCCGGAACATCACATGTTAGATGTGGAGTCACATCACACCACCACCATATATCCTAATTTGGTGTCTCACAGTGGAAAGAATTATGCCCCGGGTTTGATGGGTGGCCACACTGTTCAGGCTTCGGGGCAGTGTTTGTTTAATGGTAATATAAGAACCATGCCAAATATCTGTCCTGTCCTGCATGGTGTCAACCATCTACTTAACATGTCAAATTTAGAGTCATGCGCTATCTGGAGTAAAGGTTGGACAGTCACCAAGGCTTACTCATTGTTATGCCTTTAAAAGGTGAAATATTTGATACCGCCAAACAATGGTGCGGAAAACATAATTTCTTGACTCAATAAACTAAATATGTACGTATTACCACTGAATACTGAAACTGTGTCGATTTTTATGAATTGCTGCTGTTTGCTGTTTACAATAAATGTGCATCTTCAATGCTTGCCTGACCTTCCAGGCCTTAGAGATAAAGCTGGCTCTCATGTGATTTTTGAATAATTTCTCACCATCATCTGCCCACAATAATTCAGGCTTTTGGTTTTGCATGTTTGTTTCATCACAGCATGAAGTGAAACTCAACATACAAATATAGCTGCAAGCAGCGATAATATGGGGCCAGGAGAGAGAAATGATAATTCCTTTAACAGGTCAGTTCATGAAAGTCCTTGCGGTCTTGTTTCCAATGAGTGCCTGTGAGCAATTAGGGGTTAAGAGTCTTGCTCAGGGACAAATTTCATTTCATCGACACATTTGCTGACCTGGCCTGGAATCGTACCTGGGGCAACCAGAGTCTCTGGCTCCCTAGGCGGGCTCACTAACCACTCAGCTATGGCCACCCCTCAGAGAGAGAGAGAGAGAGAGAGAGAGAGAGAGAGAGAGAGAGAGAGAGAGAGAGAGAGAGAGAGAGAGAGAGAGAGAGAGAGAGAGAGAGAGAGAGAGAGAGAGAGAGAGAGAGAGAGAGAGAGAGAGAGAGAGAGAGAGAGAGAGAGAGAGAGAGAGACGGAATAGATTGAAGAGACATAGAGAGATACAAATGGAATAGATTGAAGAGACAGAGAGAGAGACATGGAAACGGAATAGATTGAAGAGAAAGACATGGAAATGGAATAGATTGAAGAGAGAGAGAGAGAGCGCCATGGAAACGGAATAGATTGAGTCATGTTTTTTGCATTTCAACTTAAATGAGTCTGCATCAAGTGAGGCTTGAACCGGCAACCTTACGGTCATGAAGCACTCTTAGGTAGCTGCAACACTACCTATAGTGCTATATCTTTGTCCAGGCTGATATCGTCTGTTGAGGATCACAAACTCTTGCCTTCTGTCATGACCCAAGCCCCTGTTTCACTAACACTAAGATCACTCGTTCACAAACCATTTACCAATGAAGAAATTGTACATCTCCTCAGAACCAAAATTAGTGAAAGTAGCCGATCTACAAGCTCACAAACCATTAAAAGTTGTCAGATTGTACATTGGCTATTTTCACAATGAAGTATGTTATACATTGAAAAAACATACTCTCATTGCTATCTGAAAAGTTGTGAGATTGTAGATCAGCTGTATGTAAAAAACACTCAATTAAGTATTTCATGTTATCTTTAACAATTGCAGATGTATTCATTGATAGTCATGTTGTGTGAAATGCAACTCAGATGAAGTCTGCACCAAGTGAGGCTTGAACTGGTGACCTTCAGGTTGTGGGGCACACATTTAAGCGAGAAGCCACCAACAGACAAGAACCTGTGAAAAAGGAGATCACACAGATCATACAGTTTCACGCAAATAGCAGAAAAATCCTGGGTTTAAGTGTTTTTCAAACTGCTCAAGATTGCGGACAATCTAAGGGCGGTGCTTACTGGTCAACGTGATAGATGTGTTCCTCATTAGTCAAGGCACATGTGTAAGCAGGTCTAATGGCTGTCGGCCAAACGAGGCATGACTTTTGCCTGTT
The DNA here is from genome assembly GCF_963454915.1 of Gymnoscopelus microlampas. Lineage (NCBI taxonomy): Eukaryota > Metazoa > Chordata > Actinopteri > Myctophiformes > Myctophidae > Gymnoscopelus > Gymnoscopelus microlampas. The sequence continues at coordinate 16,161,989 of NC_139962.1, forward strand.
TAAAGTTTGCATTTTCAAAAAATTGCTATAGCGCCCCCGTTTGACCAATTGGACTCAGATTGGTTTCAGTGATATTTGGAATGGCCCTTTACATTTCTGCAAAGTTTCAAAGAATGGTAAGTCTGCATGTATGTGTTAGGGGCAGATGAATAATTGTCATAAAACTGCAATATTCATTGGCTCATTAAAGCTTCATTTTTTCACTTATGGAAGATATTTTGCAAACGTTTTTTGGTATAGGTCCAAAGTTCATGTGTAAAAAGTTTCGTGCAGATTACTCAAAAATCCCAGGAGGAGATAGGTTTTAACTGTTTTTCATATAATTCCAAATGGTGGGAGATCTAAAGGTCAGAGGTCAAAAGTCAGAGTGTGAAAGTTGTTCAGCATGAGGAGACGCATGTGTGCATCGAAGTTTCATGGCTGTAGGTCAAACACGGCATGAGTTGTACCTGTTCAAAGTTGGCATTTTTCAATTGAGTGCTATAGCGCCACCTTTTGACGAAAGATTGTGAGAATTATTTCTTGATCGTTTTTCATGACCATCTATCATATGGCCGAGTTTCATAAAAAGCGACTGCACGGTTCAGCCAGAACTGCCAAAAGTGGCAGAAGAAGAAGAAACGGAAATAATGCGAATAACAATATGGGTCCATGCTGGAAGCCTGGCCCCATAATTAAATTCATTGCTGACATGTTTTAAACACTTGAACCCCACTATCCATATTCTGGGGAGAACATTAGACCAACATAGCAGATCTACAAGCTCACAACGCATCGCAACGCAGTCCAAGCACAGACCCAACTGTCCAGTTTGCTAAGTCTTGAGGGTTGAAGTAGTTAAATAACACACTTTGCATACCCTATTCCCTTATATTGGCAGTATATCTGCTTACTTCAATGGTAAAAGACAACATACCACTAGGTTTTACTAATCAATCAAAATATAAAAAAAGAATCAAAAACGTTTTAACAGTACCCATGTGGTGCTGTTAAAGCAGTGGATCTCAAACATTTTCATATTGTGAATTGAGTATTCAAATAAATAATAACGAATGAGAAAAATAATGAAGTATCATAATAGTTGCTGCAATGGCACCACCTACTGAAAGGTACTTGCATGACATCACCCATCTTTTTCTAACATCATAGATTCCGAGGTTATATTTATGAATACCTTTTGATATGGTGGCATTTATTCAATTATTTATAATTATTCATTATTTGATCAATTACACACCCCATAAAGCCTTGAGTTCATGGAGAAGCCAATAATTTGATGACCGGGTCATCTGTCAATAGGAGGCTCAGTAGGAGACTCTGCAAGTCATGAAATTATTGGCTTCGGAATGGGTCAAAAACATAAAACTCTTCATGAATTCAAGGCTTCATAGGGTGTGTAATTGATAGAAAATAAGTAATGTTTTGGGTGAACAACTCTTAAGTAAAAATCCGAGTTCCTTCCACCACTCCACATTATACATTGATCCATGATATCATGTTTAAAGTAGTGTCTGTAAAACACTCTAGAAGGAAGCTCATCTTTAGAGTAAAGAGGGGTTTCTGTAAATGTTTTGTTATTTTTCATAGCAGGAAATTAAGACACAAAGACCACCAGTTAGCATATTATTGACATTTTGACAGTTATTATTTTTCAATAATACACATTTCCTTTACATGGTCACATTATAAAAATATCAATCTTTCGTGTTCTATCAAACGTAAAACTAATGTTTGTTCAGTGCACAAGGGACAAATGTACAAATCAAACATTAAACATGGATTTAAACAAGAAAAAAACATGTTAAATTATTTATCAACATGGTCACGTGAGTTAATATCTCAGGAAAAAAATAAGCAATTAGTTAAAATGATTGGTATAAATAATACTGTAAATAAATTATAAGCCTTTTGTCTCTGCTTCTGTGCTTCTCGGGCAAGCAGATTGTCATTTTATTCCCACAGTTGACTGGCACAAGTATCACTTGCATCTGTGAAGAGTGAGAGAGGAACCATTGATCAGCGTGTGTTAGTGCTATACAAATGTATACACTCTGAGTTAATAAAGGATAAATTAACACATAGATTTTTACAGTGTAGAACCTTAGAGATATCCATTCATTAAGTTATCATCCATTCCATTTATTCATTCACTGTAGCAGTGATTCTCAAACGTTTCAATTGAATTGAAAATGAATTTCAAGGACCCCCACTTTGGTATGCATTAGGCCATGGACCCCCCATAACTCTCAGAGTTACAGATGATTAACCATAATGATTAATTTCGTTTCTAACTAAATCATTTATCTGGGGACCCCTGGAACCCCATCAAGGACCCCGTGGGGTCCCCGGACCCCACTTTGAGAACCAGTATACTAGCAGCTCACACAATACTTGGAGAATGTGTTAATGTTTTATACATCTCCCCATTTGAGTGATAGGGATATACCTTAGTCATGTATATGCTATCTACCAGGGCTCCTGTATATCTGCCAGGGCTCAACGTTACTCAGGAACATGTGGGCTACTCAAAGATCAAACAAACAGAGCAGAGACCCAGTGCTCCACAATAGTTAAATAAATGATCATAATGCTATGTGACCGTATAATCAACGCACAGAGGCTACAGTACAGTACCTGCAGGAACTGTAGTCAAAGTTTTTTTTCCTGGTGGTACAGAAGAGAGGACAGTAGTAGAGGGGTTTGGATTTCAGGGGCGGCTGTGTACTAGGAAGGCAGTCACAGCGCTCCACATCGATCTCACAGTCAGGCATCCATGTATTGAGCGGAAACTCTAAAACAGGGGAATGCAAAGGTTTACACCAAATAATGAAGACATATCAAGCTATATATGGTAGTGGCGTCGACAGAAAGTGGCATGACCATTGATTGTTGATTGAAGAACTACCAGTGAATAAGGTAAATATCACAAAGATGAAATATACAACAGTCAAGATTGTGACAGTGTGACCACACACACTGTCACTGTTTGGACATGGCCTAGCAATGGTGCACACTTGCAGGGTCATATGGACAAACAAAACTACCAAAGCAGAGTTTAAAGGTCTTTATTCAAACACAAACAAACAAACAAACAAATCATTCTCTCTGTCTCACCATGGCTCTTCACAGGATCCTAAAAGAGTCAGGATGGGGTTCCAGTTAATTTATAGGTGTGTCAGGAGACACACCTGCAGCCACTCAGTGGGACCAAATTGGACCAAACCATTTGGCCTTGGGATCAGGAGTGTTGCCTGTGTCAAAGCAGGACACTGAACTTTGCAGTGAAGTGAAGGTGTGTTATTTTGTGAATGTATTTATTTACTGTTTATTTGTTTGCTATTATATATAATTATTTAGATCATTTATTGTATTTTATTTTTATTATAATAATACTTGAATTGAATTTACATTGGTTTACAAATGGATTATTTGAAGTTATATGGTTTTGAATATTTTCTTTATTTTCTATTTGCAGACAATTGTTCTCTCTTGTTTTGCCACTTTGTTTTGCCACTTGGGGAAAATAAAACTTGTTCGAACTTGCCTTCTGCGTGCCTCTTGCCATCCTTTAAAGAACATGTCTAGTTGTACGTGAGAGTACAAAAGGGTACACACTACCCTCACCCAAACTGGGGTGTGACAAAGATAAAATCCTGATCAACCATGAACCCTAGCGTCCCTATTGATGATTGATTGAGCACACAAAATGAATTAAAAAGGATAAAAACACAAGAATGTCTGAAAGTTTGTTTCAATTGTGGTCCTTTAATTCTGTGCTATATTCCTATATTCTGGGCATATGATTCTAAACAAACATTTGGCAAAAATAGGCAACCATTACAAATTGGCAACCATTTGGTGAAAATAGGCAACCATTCGGAATATAATTACAGATCTGACAAATATCAGCTTGTAGATCTGCTATTTTTGCTATTTGCCGTACAATGAATTAAGTATAGGGTTTAGGTGTTAGGGTTAGGTGTACAAATGTAACCAAATGTAAATCTGCTATTTTCGCTATTTGACATGTGTACAAATGTAACCAAATGTACCCATAAGGCCCTTGTTGACAAACACAAATGGCTCTGTTTGACTATGAAGGGTAACCCAGAACCTTCATGGTCTGAAACCTTCAGTACGTCATAAAAAAAAGCTCATAAAAAAGGCAAAAATTGCAGATCTACAAGTTCACAACGAGTCACATCGCAACGTGTTGTAAAGCTTGTAGATCACCAGGGTTCAAACTACTTCCTGATCAAGGCAGAAATTAGGTCCTGAGAACCTTACCCTGAAACCAAGCGGTAGCATGTGGAAACAAATCCAGAACCTATGAAATACATTGCACAGCATGACACAGTGCACTTAGTTCTTGTATATAAAAGAGCCAAAAGACAGTATATACCTGGCTTGGTAGAGGGGTAGGGTATACACCGCTCTGCATCGCAGTCCCAGATCAGCCCACTCCCACTGGCACACAGTCTCCTGGGGTCCTCTGCTTGGTGGTGCATGGGAGAACACCTGCTATCCCACCCAAAAGAGAAGAATGAAATAGTGTTTTATCATTTTTAAAGCAGAAATATGAATGGCATTCTGTGTCATGATCATCATGATTGTATTTGGAGAACAGGCTGAGAACCGCATGCACATGCACATTCCTTGCTTCAACATTTATTCAACTATTTATAAGCAGGGATTATGATAATATTAGCTGAAGAATTTGGTTTGTTTGTTTATTGTCCAGGACTGGCTTTGTAACATAAAACCCAGCTGTCTGAGTAGCTTGGTAAGCATGTCGGTTTTCTGTCTCACACAGTGAAAATGACCACAAAGGGTACACTCACTCCCAGGTAATACTGTACATTTGTATGAAAAGTAATAATGGTATTTGCCGTAGCATATCCTCTCTTGTGTTCTTGTGAAATGTCCCATGGTGGGACTCACCCGCTCTTCCTGTGTGGTGGCCGGGCATTGCGTCGTATTATGGAGGGCTCCATGCACTTGCACTCTGTGTGATTGGCTACTTTTATCAGCACGGGCTCCGGTCCAAACTTAAATGGAATCACACTCAGTAGCTGAGTGGGGGAGGACGTGGACACACACACACACACACACACACACACACACACACACACACACACACACACACACACACACACACACACAGCGAAAGAGTGAGAAAACGGATCCGTTTACAGTATATCGGCAATGGAATATCCACTACAAGCTGAAAAGACATTTGAGCACTCACCGTTTTATTGACATATGTAGTGGTTGTGTTCCTGCAGGTCACACCCTCATTGTTGCAGCAGCCACTGCACCTACAAGGAAGGTGCACGAGTCGTATCTTAAATACATAAAACTGTCATATATTATGGAACTAAAATGGGAAACACTTTCTATGAAGCCCATGTCTACAGTATAATGCTTTATAATCTGCTTATCTCAGCATACACTCTTAAGTGCTGATAATGCTTTATACTGTAACAATACTCAACACTTTATAAATGACTTATACAGTCAAGTATCATAACACTTCACATTTGCTGGACACCCACACACTTAGAATCATTGGTATGAATAATACTGTAAATAAATGATAAGCCTTTTGTCTCTGCTTCTTTGCCTCTCGGTTTAAAGCACCCACTGACCACTTATATGAATCACACTATAATGCAGTATACAATTATTCTAATGATAACGTCTGTGACCAGCAGTGTAGTATTATGATCATTTACCTTCTTATAATTTGCATTAGCATTATGAGTAGTTGTGAGTGCTTATAGCTACTTGAATGTATACAGTGTTATAAGTAGAGTATAATTCATAACCCGGGGCATAATTCTTTCCTCTGTGAGACACCAAATTAGGATATATGGTGGTGTGATGTGACGACTCCACATCTAACACGTCATGTTTCAGATGAATTGTCTGATGAAAGAAGCTGAGCAGAAGCTATGTGGTTTATACACAGTCAATAGCACTAAAGCCTCTTAACACAGTGGACATCAGTCAGGTCAATGGTTCTCAAAGCAAGGGTCCGGGGACAACTCAGGGTTCCTTGAGGGGGTTTCAAATGGACGCTTACAGGTCCGTAACTCGGAACCGGTCCATTTGGCTACATATTCTGTACACTCTCAGAGTTAAATGAACACTCAGGATTTGCAGTGTAAATCTTAGTTTAATTTAAAACTCACCTGTGTACAGAAACACAAGGTGGCTTGAAGAACATGGAGGGGTTGGTGCCCAGTTCCTTCGCCACATCAACACACGTCTCCCTTGGCATGCACTGCGTCCGCTGCCACTCCTCGTCTATGGCTATAGAGGAGACAGCATGAGACATGCACACAAAATCACATTTTTGTTAAAAAAGAATGTCAGTAAGGGAAGAACTATTCAAGTGTTTCCTTAAGTAAAAGTAACAATAGCAATGTACCGTAGAAATATTGTTACAAGTAAAAGTCCTGTAGGCTATTCAAAGTTTTACTTGAGTAAAAACATACAAATATTATATTATTGGATTGTAATTAGTAATGCATTAATGTGTTCATCACTTTTTTGATAATTTTATGTGCTACTGCTGGGTAGCTTAACTCATAATCATGCTTCATCATGTATCAGTTAATGTATGTTTTGTATTAATAATTAACAATTCATAATTAATCTAAATCTGTTGCCCACTGGTGGGCCATGAGGATATTGCAAGTGGGCCCCCTTGTTAAAGTGGCCATATGGGTGGGCTGCAAATGCTTTTGAGATTTTCAAGTGGGCCCAGGGGGCTGGCTTGTGGTGAACATTTTTGTAAACATTTTAATTTTGCCATGAACATACAAAATGAGACAAACGTAAATGACCATTACAGGTCTGTAACTCTCAGAGCTAAAGCGTTTGAGAACCACTGTACCAGTGGACTCCTAATGTGCCATACATACAGTAGTGTCATAGTAAAACAGTGTCATACATATTGTGAAGAAAACCTGGAGTAACTGGGTCTTATGATCACAATAAGAACATTATGATGATGGTGTGTAAAAACAAAATCTAAAATTAGCCACGGACGATCGAGGCCAAGTCTTGCCACAGACACATTTGTCCGTGTACGGACATTATTGATGACCCTGGGCCCTGAACCAGAAAAGGAACCGCTGATCTGACCTTTGAGTATCTCCAGGCTGTAGGAGTCAGCAGCATAGCGCGTCGACCGATGAGATCCCGCTGAGGAAGAGGAGGAAGAAGAGGAGGAAGAGGAGCGGAGCTCTGTCTGGGTGTGGGGCTGCTGCAGCTGCAGGCGACACTTCCACAGCTTCCAGTCGGGGAAGTCGGTCAGCCTCAGCAGTTCATCTAGGCTGGATGCTGACCTCACCTCTCTCTCCCACTGCTCCTTACTCACAACCTGCCGTGAACACAACCATCATTATTATGAGTTTATGACCTCATTCCTCATGTGCCTTCTAAATCAGTAGTTCTCACACTTTCAAGATTTTTCAAAAATGTTAAAAAACTGCAGATGTTCAAGCTCGCAGTCCGGCACGAAGTGACGCGCTGTGACCTTGTATATCTGCTATTTTTGAATAGCCAACGTGAAAATCTAAAACGACACAGATGCTTTGCCAGTTTTAATGGGTTAAAGCTTATATTTACGAAAATAAATAAAATAAAATGTATACCCCACTTGCTGGGAAACATCCTCAGATTTGAATTAGACTCACATCGCCTCTTTGTGGCCATTCTAGAGAAGGCGTTTGGTTGTGTCTCCAATATTACATTTTATTTGAATTTAGGGTGTCAAAGTGTGCAATTGAAAGCAAGAATGATAGCCAGTTTGATACAACTCTATACAGAGCTTCTTTGCTCTGAATAAAAACCATAGCTGTTGGTATCCATCCATTTGGGGTGTTGGTATTCGAGGGCCATTTGGGGTGTTTCAGTCCTGCCAGATGAAACAAGGCATGTGCCACCGTCATCTTTAATTACTTTTTCAAACATATTCAGATTTCTATATTTTTATGAAATCTGGGGTGTTGATCCAACTCTAATAAGGCCAGTCCACACAAATGAGTCGCGATGCAACAAAACCGTTTGATATTGTTTGCAGAGAGAAATGGCAGCGGTTTGAATTGACCAGTTGCAGGTCGGGGCAGTTTTGTGATTCTTTGCAAGTGGTTGCAAGTTGCAACCCATTGCATGGTGAATCATTAGTGTGGACTGGCCTTTTTTGTTTTTTTGTGAACATCCATTCTCAGAGTTAAAACAACAATGCCGATTTTGCTGTGTCAAATGGACAGCTTGCCAAGTATTATGTGTTGTATGTCTTTCATGTTGTTTACACTTGGGTTTTTATATTCATATTTCACTAACCCTTGAAAAAAAAAACACATCAACACTGAAGGCCAAAATAATTCATGTCTCTGTCTATGTAAGCCTATCCTTAGTGTTTTGGTTCAAGACATTTACTGCCATCTCCTGCTTGACCAAATAAAAAGTTAAAGAGGATTCTCAGTAGTGCAGAGCAGCCAAGGGCGTGATGTGGCTGAGAGGATGGAGTTGAACATGAGGACTTCCTCGGTTCATTTATGAGGCTGAGAGAAGGCCAAAGCCCTGAGACTGGCTTGTACTGTAGTTCAACTGCTGGGGCGGAAGCCAAGGCAGGGACGGCACTCATAGAAGATTACACTTGTCTGCACAATGTTTGCTTCATTTCCTCTGGACAATTGTAAACGACACTGTCAAGCCCTATGATGTGTTCAATATGTTAGGGGGAAAAGGGTGGAGCAGGCTGGCCGGCTGGCTGGCTGACTGCTTCCACTTAAATCAGAAGAAAGTAACAACAACAGAAAAATAGGGAGGTTTCCTCCCAGCAGTTTCTACCAGGGAGACGAGCAGTGCTAATGAGAACCAGAGGGCGAGAGAGGGAGAGAGAGAGAGAGAGAGAGAGAGAGAGAGAGAGAGAGAGAGAGAGAGAGAGCTGACAGGCAAGTGTAAGCGAGGAAAAGAGGGAAGTGGAATAAAACAGAGAGGCAGTGAGGAGAAAATAGGGGCATCATGAGCAAGAACATGACATGAACTGAACAGTGGAAAGGGGGGGGGGCATGTCAGACCAGAGGGGCATGAGCAGTGGCGGAAGAAGTACTCAATTTATTTTTCCTTGAGTAAAAGTATCGATACTACAATGCAGAAATACTCTGTTCAGTACAAGTACAGGTCTGGTATTCAGAATTTACTTAAAAGTACAAAAGTTTTGGCATCAAAACGTACTTAAAGTATCAAAAGTAAAAGTACTCATTATGCCGAAATCTTCCATTTTATGTTTTCAAAATGTATAAAATCATTTGAAAACAGCAGATCTAAAAGGTCACAACGCGTCGCATATGAGCTATTTTCAAATAGCTGAAGTTAATGATTGTTTTGTAATAATATTTAAGATATAAAAGATAGGCTAACTAGTAACTAAAGTTGTCCAATAATTGTAGTGGAGTAAAAGTACTCTATTTGCGTCTGAGATGTAATGGAGTAGAGGAAAAGTATTGAAAATTGGAAATACTTCAGTAAAGAAAAATACCTCAAAATTGTACTCAATTACAGTACTTGTACTTAGTTACCACTGGGCATGAGAGTGAAAGAGGTGGACACTCAAAAGCCGCACTGTGATGCAGAAAAAAGTACCCAGGCCCAGCCTGCACAGTGTGTTGCGTCATTCAACATGCAGGTTTGCATAAGGAGCGACGCATACTGTAAACACTCACACTTCACCACACGCCACACAGTGTGACGTGTGAGTGTTAAGAGTGTTAACTCTGGAGTTTTGGTGCACTTGTGCACACGTGGTATAGGCGTGTCCACCTTTTGCACAAGTGTGAGTTTTATGAATTAGGGAAACAACAGAGAGGCTACACTTTGCTTTTGACAAGAAATCTAATCAAACTAATGCTTCTAAAGCTTTAGTGCAAAGTTTTCACCACTGCTCCCTGGACGTTGTCAGACAATGAATGGGAATTGCAGTACATTTACACAGGTTTTGTGTATAAAATACTGTATACCTTAATGAAGAATGCAACACGGATTAGAATAACCTCATATTATTGTATACCACAGAACTTGCACTGTCATGCATTAAACTAAATCAAGCACACAGAAGGGTTGATATGACCACTTACCCCACTCCCCCCTTCTCTGTGCATGCTGTGGCTCACTTCCAGCCAGCTTAGCTCCAGCACCAGCATCACTATAAAGGACACTCTGCACAGAGTGCGTTTGATCTTCATTATCAGCCCTTCCTGTTTGGTCTGTGCCTTAGAGTAGCGCAGAGTCTCAAATTGCAGAAACCCAATGTCGTCGCCCCAAAAATAAAAAAATGTACTCGATGCAGGCTGACTGTCTGCAGACCGGTCGTTTTCCCAGGCTGGGCAAGTCCCCCCGGCCCAGACCACACACAGTCAGTCCTCTGGACGTGATCTTCCAGGCACACAGGAGTATTATGTATGTTTCTGAGCCAGACGCAACCTGTCACTGCCACCCAGACAAACCCCCTGGCCAAATGGAGAGCAGAGAGGCATTAAAAACATGCACCTCTTACTGCGGAAGCTTTGATGCTGGTCCTGAGGTGTCCAGTTAAATAAGCTACCAGGCAGCACGCAGCCAAGCAATGACTGGGAGAAAAAAAGAAGAAGAAAAAAAAGAAAAAGGCGTAAATCAGGATTCCCCTCCAAGCCTGTCAACTTGTCGACTGTCTTTTGTAGACGCGCTCTCTCGTCCACGTTACTCCAAATGTGTCCCAGGGCTTTTGGGAGGCTTGTCAGGGCCTTTTGTTAAGACGATATGTTGGACACTCCTCTGCGTTCAAGACTCCTATTCATCTCTCTCTCTCCTCTCCCCTTTATACTCCCAACTCCCACCTCCAGTCTGGATCCCAGACTCCCCCCAGCCACTGGAGGAAGCTACTTCATGCAGTCATTAGGGTATATCTACGTATTTGACACTTCTAGACTCGGCCAGTTCACAGCTTCCCTGAACCCACTATGAGGTGTCTGTGTTGTGTTATAGGGCCCTGCAGGCTCTGACAGCAGCCACTCAACAAGCATGCTTGTGTGCGTGCAATCTCTGCACGTGTTGTTGGCCTCCTGCCTAACGATGCCTCTGTTTTGTGTGCTTGTGACTGATCATCTCTCAAAACGATGAAATATCACCAATAACATCCCCTGTCTTCTGTCTCTGCCTCCTGAACTGCACACAGCCTTGAAGCAGCAGTAACATGTGTTTTAAATGCGATCCAGACCTCCGTAATATGCCGGGGAAACGAGAAGCCGACACCACCCCTGCACTATACCCACACTCCACCCACTACACGTATCCCTAATCACTTGGCTCTGTGTTTGCTTGGCTCGGAACAGAGCAGACGTAGCGAGATGAGAGGAAATATGAGAGCGCTATTCATTTGCAAATGGTAACTGTCCACACGTATACATTTGTCTGTGGCTTAGAACGGAACTAAGCCCTATGAACTTAAAGCGGTGACACAGTTCATGATGGATAACGTGTTTCAACGATCAAAACGACAACAACTTGTACAATTTATCTTTTAAGGTTCTAGCTAGATGTTTCAGAATGCTACGTGGCCTTCGAATGTAACCTTTTCAGTCCGCAGCATAAAAATCTAGTCTCGCTGATCAGAGCACTACGTCATATAGATCCTGTCATCTGCCAAGTTTGGCCAATCACATCCGGATGTCACGGTTTGTGACATTTTGTGTGACATTTGTTGGCCAATCAAATCCGGATGTTACGTTTGTGATGCCCACAAACCCACCGTCCACCTGGACAAACCATTTTTTAGATAAGATGATACACAAAAAAGGAACTCAATGAAACTGCTTATGATTCTTTAATTTTAGATGTCTTGGTGTGTCTAACGACAGGAAAACTTAATGAAGTCATTTGTGACCTTCATGTCACAGCTTGTGACCTTTGTGACCTTTTGTTACACTATGATGATCATTTGGATTCATCCTGTGATCTGTTTAAACTAATGTCCTACCGTGTTGGACCACAGGCACTCTGAGGTCTCATCAGCAATGAGTATAAAGCCCAAGACAGGCAATAAGTACAAGCAAATCCCTCATTATCTTTAAGCCCAAACAACATTGATAGAACATAATCAGACTGTTAGAACCGAGGTCCTGCACTTTGTTTTTAACCTGGATAAAATGTTCATCTTTCAAACACCACCGTATGGTAGGCTTCAGTGGGCACTGGGCAGTCATTTAGATTTAAATATTAAACCAGCCTTAAATGAACTACTCACAGAAGCCACCCAACCTACAGCTTTTGATCAACCCATGCAACAACTATTAGATTTAAAAGCGTTTCATGTATTATTTCATACCGCTTTTCTTTTTTGCTTCATTCAGGAAGACATATGGAGTTATGGGATATGAGTTTTGGGCTGTACAAACCAGGCCTGGGTTAGGGTTAGGGTTATACCAGTTTTCCTGTATATGTATATAGAGTGGCGCAAAACAAATCAAGATGCTAAAAGCCTCGTTATGCAGTACTTTGTGCACTGGTGTCAAATCACCTTTAACACTGGACATCGCTGTCTTGAAGTTATGATCTGCATATTATTTATAACTCTCACACTAAATTGCAAAATAAAGCAAGACACTTGCATTTGCTATGGATGTGTTCATCACACCTGCTTTGTCTGATTTGGCCAGACTGTGTATTGCATTGAGACCTCGCCATTCACATTTTCATTATCTTTTAAAAATAAATGCCTGACAGCAATTACAAACATCTCGAGCTTCTGTGCTGCAACAATCAATTGTAGCCTAATCAATTCATAAGGCAACTTTAAGAAAGAATGTTAAAAGGCTAAATCAACAGTTTCACATTTTCTTCTCATGACTTAGTAATTCTCTTTTCAATGCAGTTATCCCAAAAATGCAAGAACGGTAATTGTTTCACAAAAAGGCATGACATTGCAACTACAGGATAGAGCTTAGTAATATACACTGTAATTAAACAAAACAAACAGATAAAATGTAGGATGGCTTCAATAGATTCAGTTTTGTAACACTAATGATATTTCCATACTGAGTGCAGTGTTTATAGAAAAGCAGGCAATGTAGGGTAAAGTTCAGATGTAAGCAGAGGTGGAAGAAGGTACTCACATGTGTTACTTAAGTAAAAGTATCAATACCACACTGTATAATTACTCAGTTATTAAAAGTAAAAGTCCTGTATTCAATACGTTTCTTGTGTAAAAGTATAAAAATATTAAAATATACTAACTAAAGTCTTCTAATAATTGTTGTGGAGTAAAAAGTACAATATTTGCCTCTGAGATGTTGTGGAGTAGAAGTAAAAGCTTTGCCATTTGGACATACTCCAGTAATGTAAAAGTACCTAACAATTGTACATAAGTACAGTACTTGAGTAAATGTACCAGGTTACTTGATCTGTTCAAGGTTGCTGAGACACTAGCTGGTGCATGGTGCTATAATGCACTGACAGGGAGCTACAGTGTAAGCTGGAAATCATCAAATCTGGCAGCTGAATGAATGATGGCAGCTGCTGCCGGATGGAAATCACTCACATGCTCCTTAATTTTGACGTTACACGCAAATAGAGAGGATGTGGAACGAATAGATTAAGTAGATATCACATAATCGTTGGACAAGTCTGGACAAATTGTACAAGACATGGACAAGTCTGGACAAGTTGGACAAGACATGGACAAGTCTGACAAACACAAACACATTGATGACCCCTGCACTTGAGCACTTCAATCTCTCTGCTGAACTGTGAAGTTTAGTACAGGATACAGCCTCTTCTCCAACTGACGTTTTGGTGGTGGCTAATACGCATTATTTTCCAGTTTAACAAACATTTTATTGATGCACATAAACTTAACAACATTCTATAAAGAGTTCCATAATGTCAGAGTCAAAGCTGATTTGTGCCTGGTGATCAGTGGGAAATAAACTCACTAATTAATGTAGACTCTCTCTCTTTCGTTTCCATGTTTCCACAGTGCAGCTTGTTTCCACAATGGAAACAAGCTTTGGCGTTTCTGTGATTTTATCCATTTGGGTGCTTTTAATGGTTATTATATTGTGTACTTTTAAATGATGCCAATAAAAATATTCAATTTAATTCAAATCTCTCTCTCTCTCTCTCTCTCTCTCTCTCTCTCTCTCTCTCTCTCTCTCTCTCTCTCTCTCTCTCTCTCTCTCTCTCTCTCTCTCTCTCTCTCTCTCTCTCTGCAGTGAGAAATGCTGAGCTGTCAAGCAGGGTAATAGTTTTACAAGCTATACAGTAGAGAAAGGCTGAAGGGTTTCCGTTTGTACTTGTCTTAAGATAGCATTTATATCCAAGTGTTTCCCAGCCTCCAGTAATAGAGTTGCCTATTAGATCCCAGGGATGAACCCATTATATCCTCATTGAGACCGTGGCTAGTAAAACGTTCAGGTGGGACTGACGTGGGACTCTGTAATAACTAAACACAATGGATAACAAGGGCATTGTTACCTATATAATCAATACTATAATAAATAATTGATAGTTAGCCCTACAACAGATGTTAAAACACTTCTTTTTTGTGAATTATTCTTCTTCATGTAGGACGCGTGATCGGTGTCAGACATAAAATCTATAGATTAAATTAATATAACGTTTTATTGTCCATTCACCACCTCCTTCAGTCACGTTACTGTTCAGGCCTGTTACTGTCTCATGGTTATAAGAAAGGTTACAGTCGTGCAATGAACTATGCTAAACCCACTCTGCTTTTAATTACAAACCCAAACTTTCACCATCCTTCCCCTTCAGCAACATTGTAAAATGCATGTGTAAAGTAGTGTACAGGCATGCATGCAAACATGTGCGCGCAAGCACACACACACACACACACACACACACACACACACACACACACACACACACACACACACACACACACACACACACACACACACACACACACACACACACACACACACACACACACACACACACACACACACGCCACACACGCCCATGCATATTAAACTGGGGCTTCCTTGAAATGAAAACAAAAAAGACGGTTGAGAATCACTGCCCTAAGCTGTGGTCGGAAATGTCCTGATTTTTTCCTGGAGAGCCTTTCTTTAAGGTTGTAAAGTCACCGCCGATATTCACATGCATAATAAAACAAGCAGACAAACACACCCAAAGCCACAGACATATCAATGCTGTAACAACACAGAGCGGCAGTCCCTCAGAGGCTCGCTCAAGCTGGTCTTTATTTCCTGTTTCCTTCTCTTCAAACAGACGGAGGCCTGCTGGACCAGAGGTTCCCAAACCTTCCTGGACCAGCGCCCAACTTGAAAATCTCGAAAGATTTGTTAAGTGGTCAGATGGGTGGGCCGCGTGGGTGGGCCGTGTGCATTTTTTATTTGAATAATCAATCAATTGATTGTGTTCCAGCGTGGATCAGTGGATCAACTTAGTACACTCTCAGTTCCTATTTATCTGTATCACAATGAAAACTCATTTTGCAGGTTATGAAGAAAATAATAACATGACCTTAAATATGGAGGAAACATCCTGCTGAATGGACGAACTAATGACATCTACAAGTTGGACATTACCACAATGGCCTGGTCTTTAGTTAACACCAGAGGCACTCCAGCACTTGTTTCATCAGGTCACTGGGCCATCATCGGGACAAAGATGTTTTTATTTGGGGGCATCACTACAATAACATCACAGTGTTTGACACAGAGACCAACTGCCATGGCTGAGCATGCCTTCTGCACAGCTTCTACCAGAAGAACGCTGGTTTCATTCAGCCTTTGCCTACAATGTAGAGCTGTACATAAAACCGGGACCTGACCTTCAATGATCTGTGGAAATTAAATCCAGAGACTCTCGCCTTCTCCGACTATGTGGCATCCGCGTGCGGTTAGGGTTAGGGTGCGGGTTTGGTTCGGGTTTACTATTGGAAACGTCGGAGCGCTGCGCTGTCGGAGGAATGCGCTGTCGGACTAACGTACTGCACCCGGAGAAAGGTTGAGTCCAAGGGGAAATTCCTGTTGTCAAAAATGTATGCATCCTTCTGGGTTAACAGTAGTTTGTGCTGTTGCATGGTGGGAGTTTCTGTCATCCTCTTTTGAGGATGGGACACACCTGTACATCTTAGACTTAAGTTCTAGTCTGAAGAAGCTAGCAGTTATTCAGGGCGGTCTGGAGCAGTCGGGACTCCGACATGACATCATAGGAACTGAGAGGGTACCACTCAGCTCACACATGCACGTGCACACACATGAATGCACTAGCACAAAACCTTTGACCCCATGGCCTTCTTTCTGAGAGAAACCGTAACTCCTCCTTTGCTATAGTTTTGGTATACTGTAGGTGTGCAACAGTCTAACTAATTAGGAATCAATACCTATTTTGGGCATGTCATTATAAGTGAATGTTTTATTTTTCTTTAGTGAAAATAGCCATTGTGTTTGTATGTTAGTCATACACACACACACACACACACACACACACACACACACACACACACACACACACACACACACACACACACACACACACACACACACACACACACACACACACACACACACACACACACACACAAATAAGTGGATACATCATTGTGGAGCTGTTCTCATATGAGCTGTGCTCTTATGAGCCTGGAAATTTCCACTACCGTGGTGCAGCTTGCATCATGTGACATCTTGGCCATTTAGGCTTTTTTATTTTTATTACAGTCTGTAATAAAATCACTCTTGGGTATCTACTGTGTTGTTTAAACAGCAGTTTTAACAGCGTGCAGATTACAATAAAATGCCACTAGTTTTAACCTTTGGAGAATAGCTAGATTATCTCAGGCTTGTGGACACGTTACATACAATTCTGGTTACTAAATTGAACCTAAAGCTTCAATCCAACTTTCAAGTCTTAGGATTCAAAGCCAAGTCTCTCGCGCAAGCGACAACGTTTGTGCTGTTGAGCTACAGAACAGTATAACAGAAAGTTCGGGAAGGCGAGTTATTTCCATTGTAGTTTCATGCAATACCTCTTGTCAACCAGTAGTGGTCCTATCCGACCACAGGATCTGAATGTCTCAATAGAAGAGCAGGGAGAACAATTCCAAACATAGCAGTTTAGTTAGTTATATTGAATAAACATACTCTATACCATACAGATTGGTTAGATTGGTTTAAGTATTTCACTAGAAACTAAACAATTTTACTCATTCAGTATGGATGGAATTAACCATACTTGTTGTGAAATATTCTGGTTCTGAAACTGTTCTGGTCCTATAAGACAATGGTTCTCAAACATGTTCATACCAAGGACCCCCACATTGACATGTACTTATAGCTGCGGATCCACATTTGAAAATATTTTGTGCCAGGATCCCCATAAGTTTGTATAAATTAAATATTCCAACATTTTCATAATTGTTCAAGAATCATTTTTTTCTTTCTTCAACCCATTAAGACCTGGAACTGTGTCATTTTTAGATTTGAGCTAAAAAGCATTATTTTACACTTTGGGCTATTCAAAAATAGCAGATATACAAGCTGTGCCGCGCTACGAGGTTGTAGATCTGCTATTTTTGAAAAATCGTGAAAATGTGTGCAAATCTTTGAATATATATATTTTTAAAGCGAACATTTTAACTCAAATCTTTGCTTCTGGGGGTCCCTGGAACAAAATATTTTGCTGGGGGTCCTTGGCGAAATACAAATAATTTTGGGGGTCCTTGACATGAAAAAGACTGAGAACCACTGATATAGAAACATACGTTTTTCAGAAAACTGTTGAGATTTAGGAGACATGTAGAATCGGCTTCAGGTCTCAATGGGTTAAAAGAAAATAGCAGATCACTTATTTTTGATTAGAAATAGTAATAGGGTTAAAGCAGTCAAACTGACCTTTGATGCTTTGTTAACTTATTTAGCTGGGGACCCCCTGGAAGACCCTCAAGGACCCCTGGGGGTCCCCAGACACCACTTTGAGAGCCACTAGTTCTCATAGTCTCCACTGACAGAACAGGCATTCAGATCATGTGTTTGTTGATAGCTTGAGCATCTGCATGAGGCCCACGTCCCTACAGAGAGCCCACATGTCTGGCTGGACAAAACTCCATTGAGCTGACGATGGTGTCACGCACCGGAAAGAGACGATCTACAAGCTCACAACGCGTTGTGGATGCATCGTATTGTGAGCTTGTAGTTCTGCTATTTTTGGTGCGAGACACCACCGTACGACGGAACACAAATTATCTTCTGGATATTGTGGCTGAGTCAGCAGGTTGTGCACGTTGTGTGTGTGTGTGTGTGTGTGTGTGTGTGTGTGTGTGTGTGTGTGTGTGTGTGTGTGTGTGTGTGTGTGTGTGTGTGTGTGTGTGTGTGTGTGTGTGTGTGTGTGTGTGTGTGTGTGTGTGTGTGTGTGTGTGTGTGTGAAACTTTATGATGATGAAAACACAGGAAACAACCCTCAGGACGTGATGCCCAATTAGAGTGAGTGCATAGCAGTATTAGTATACTATGTGTGTGTGTGTGTGTGTGTGTGTGTGTGTGTGTGTGTGTGTGTGTGTGTGTGTGTGTGTGTGTGTGTGTGTGTGTGTGTGTGTGTGTGTGTGTGTGTGTGTGTGTGTGTGTGTGTGTGTGTGTGTGTGTGTGTGTGTGTGTGTGTGTGTGTGTGTGTGTGTGTGTAGGTCTGTGGCTATACAGCCAGAGAACCTTCTTTTTTACAGCCTTTGATTGCATGGGAAAGCCTTTGGTGTGAACTCCAGTGACTGAATTGGGGTTTCCATTTAATCCAATTATCATTATATAGATGTCATGTCAAAGATGGACTGCACTTTTCTTTAATGAATTCCTCATTTCCTGAAAGTGCTTATTTGTTGAAAAACACACCAGTACCTGCAAATCCCCTGCGTCTAGGGCTGCAACTATCAATCTTTTTCTTAGCAATTATTCTATCAATTACTTTTTCGATTAATCTTATAATCTAGATTTTGTATTTATTCATATTTGTTAAGACAAATTATATATCAATGAATCAATTAACCACTTACGGCCTATTTTATACTTATACTATACTTATGCACAACAGTTTATTGCGACACTGAGCTTGTAGATCTGCTATTTTCTATATTTTGAAAGTTTTAGAAATGATTTCTGCCTACAATGACATTCCTAAAATAGGGATTGTTTGTTAATCGATAGTTTTATTAGATTAACAATAGAAAATGTATAATCGGTTAAATCAATTAGTCCGATTAACTGTTGCATCCTTAGTTGCATCTGTTCTGTGTGTGCACATACATCTTCATGGGCTGAGATTCCCCCTTTACTTATCAGAATAGAACGTGTTGATGTGTTGTGGGCTTGTAGATCTGCTATTTCAGGAGTGCGACACCATCGTGTGATGGAGCATAAATTAGGGTGGCCTTGGGATAGGACGGGGGGGGAATGACATGTTACGAATTACACACAGTAAATTCCTGTGTGTTAATTTAACTATGAAAATGTAAAAGTAATGTTATTGTGTATGCTACATTTAATTTGATTCATTTCCCAGACTATTGGTGAGCGATTTACTAATTGTTATTTTTATTGCAAAACCCATATTCTTGTTCCAACAATACAGTCCATGTTGTGCTATCACTTTGACACATTTGTCACGTCTCCACCTCCTCAGTGGTCAGACTCAGGGGCGTCACGGCCATTCACTGTGTGTACGACGCGACACCCTCACTCTCACAGATCCGTGATTTCATACCCCCCACTTTTAAAAAAAACAAAAAATAAAAACTTTTTTTGATAATAAATCGGTAAAATTTTGAAAACTAGAGTTTCGGGGGGCTACGCTCCCCTCCACCCCAGCCGCGCACGTGGCCCAGCGTGGGCGCGTGTATATCGGGGTACCCAAATCGCCGGAGTAAAACTGGGGAAAAGTCAAAAAAAAAAAAAAAAAAAATTGAAGAAATTATGTTTTTGATGTTTCAGCTGGTCCACGGACCCCCTGTGGAGTGTCGGGATGCGCGGGGACCCCCTTGGAAGATGACGGACCCCTTCGGTGTTTTGTTTTTTTTCATGAAGGTGGTTGCTTGTTTTTGGCGCTTGTTTTTAGAAAACCTGGCATAAACCTGGCATCCCGACTGACATCACTGACGTATCCTTGGTATTTGTACTTCCGGGTTGCATAATGATGACATCACTGTTGAGTCCTTTGGTGTCATGAACCTAGGCTGGTTTGTTTACCAGATTTAGCAGAGCAACGTGCTGTGCTGTGGCCGTCGCCGTTTGTTTTTGTGTTCGGGATGTCCATGGCACGTGAAGGACGGACATATTGTGATCGAGACATGAGTGAATTGAAAGTAACGGCCTGGGTGGAACAAAGGAGGTACGTAAGAAGGGGGGGGGTTGAAGCAAAGGAGCGGCTTGTGTGTTGTTGTGGAGGAGATGGGCAGAGTTCAATGGCGGCCGCTCGTGTTGTTTCGGCTCAAGCCGTCGCCGTTCGGTGTCGGTGGTGTGCGCGGTAAACGGTACGAAAGTGATTCACCTTCCGTTTTGTCCGTAATGTCGTGAGTGGAATAAATTCTGTTGCGACGTGGAAACTGTGAAGTGAGCAATGATAGGTGCCCTACGCCACCCGGAAAATCTGCGCGTTTGCCGTGGCTACTGTGTTGGCGAGATGTGGTGTCTGGCCGTTGTGTTTACTCGATTACAGAGCTGTGGCTATAGCGTCAGCGGCGCGCGGAAGTAACTTGCCGTTTATATAATTAGATACAAAATGTGTATACGTTTGACAGTTACAAATGTTTTTCACGATTTTTCAAAAATAGCAGATCTACAAGCTCATAGCGCGGCACTCGGTGCTGCGCTATGAGCTTGTATATCTGCTATTTTTGAATAGCCAAAGTGTAAAATAAGGGGTATAGTCCACCGAAAGTCCATCCCCCCACCTTCTGAGAGCCTGTGACGTCCCTGGTCAGACTGGACGAGGCGAGCAGAGCAGAGCAGAGCGAGGGGTCACGGTTCAGGGGTGAACATCTGTTGCGGGGAGGTGAGCACGGTCCCCTGCAGTGAGGTGCCTGTGATGTGGCTCCACAGCTGTGTGATCCCACCGATCACGTGGCCATTAAGCAAACACACCTGTTGAAAGGCATGCTGGGAGAGAACCCACCGGCCTGGCTATAGTAGCTATATTCACCCACGCTACTGGGGGGAGGGGAGGAGGTAAAGGAGATTTTGGACCTGCGTGTTAGACAACGCTGGCAGCACCATCATCAAAACAACAAACGAGGGAATACTTTTGAACATGCATGAGTATTCTGGCATCTGAGTTTATAACAAGCTGGAAATATTTGAGTGTGGGACAGTCAGTATGTTCCTATGATAATAACTAGGGTCAAGGAAGAGCTCCTTGGTGGAGACAGAATTCATTAATCTAAAAAACACAGGAAAATAAAATACCACAAACATATTTCCACAAACACACATCAAAGGCAGATGGTGAATTTCCTTGCTTATTGGCGAAGCTACGCTTCCCATTTAAAACAGGGGAACTTTGTGAGTTGTCATCATGAAATCTGTAATCTCAAACATATGGGCTCAAATTGAGAGCTTGTGAAAATCCCCTAACAATACTGCCCACAATGATTGCTTTGCCTGTCTCTTTGGCTCCATATTAATTCATTTAAAACACATTGCATTTTTTATTTTTGTTTGAACAAGACTCCATAAATATTATCACAGATTATATAATCTTGCCTGGAGGATCGTTAAGTGGTATCCTGTTATATTCAGATTTCTCATTGCCATCTAGTGATGAAATAAATAAATCCACCAATCTGAAATGGTATACGGCCACACTATTTCTATGCAAAAGTTGAACTGTTAACAACATAAACCATAGCATCCCTATTGGGTATGTCATAATAGACAAACATTTGGGGGAAAATATCGGTATCAGCAATATCGGCCTTAAAAATGCAATATTGGTATCTAATCGAATTAATATATTGTTTTTTTTATCTTATAATATTATAAAATATATAGTTTGATTGTGAAGCTGAAAAAGCCTTACGTGGTGATGAAGGCTGCAGATTCAACCAGTGTTTTCTGTAGAAATGTCCAAAAAACAAGTTGAGCATCAGTTGACATATCAGATGATAAGAATGTACAGTTTATTCAAATTCTGCATTTGCACCCAGAATCAAAGTGACTGTATAATATAACAGGTTAAAGGTAAATCCTACTGGAAACTTGTATTGCAATATCGGTATCAGTATTGGTCGATTTGACACTGCAAATAATAGCTATAAATCTGATATTGGCCAAAATGTAAATATTGTGCATCCCTAGGAAAAACTTTATAAATTGCGAGCTTGTAGATCGGCTATTTTCGGCGAAGAGATTTGGTGTGGAGGGGAAAAAGGAGGGTACCAAGTATAGACCCCTGGGTGACACCGGTCAACTATAGTATATAATAAAGAGAGTATAACTGCACACTCGTATAGCTGCTGAACAGAAACATTACCAATGTTTCGGACAGACTAAACTGCCTGAAGTTAGATTACCTGTTAGATTACCCAATTACTTGCCAATACAGTATCATGAGATGCCCCTGAGCAAGACACTTAACTGCTCCCCCCCGAGCTCAAATCTGACCACTTGGGCAGCAA
The DNA here is from genome assembly GCF_963454915.1 of Gymnoscopelus microlampas. Taxonomy (NCBI): domain Eukaryota; kingdom Metazoa; phylum Chordata; class Actinopteri; order Myctophiformes; family Myctophidae; genus Gymnoscopelus; species Gymnoscopelus microlampas. Next base: position 16,184,682 of record NC_139962.1, read on the forward strand.
TATGCTGTCAACCTAACCATAGCCTCGATCTCCAGGCTTTTATTTTTTTAGTTTAACCTAACCACAACCCTGTCCCTTGAAAAGAACACCTGTCTCCTTCTCTGCAGGTCTCTGTACAAACATAAACTGCACAGACAGAATGTTCTGTAGACTCACAATGAGCATGTCTGTAAGGAGTTATTGTGTCATATCAATCTGGTGAACAAAAACAGTATCTGTTTTAGTCTGCTGCGTGGGATGACAGAAACAGATGCTAAACTTGCGGAGCATATTCAGGAGTGCATGTAAAGGTCCTCCAGACCATAGACCTCGCCTGTAACCTGAAAGTTCATGTCAGTCATCAACTCCTTGCAACTGCTCCGGTGGACTCCATGTGCTCCAATGATCTCTGCCTGTTACACACTTTAAACAGTCCTGTAAACCCTCCTAACATATTTTATTGATTATGAACAATACTTTATATTAATCATCCTACTAGGGATGTCCGATATTATCGGCCTCCCGATATTATCGGGCCGATATTAGCATAAAAATTAATATCAGAAAATATCAGTTTCGTTTTTTGGGAAAAAAAAGAAAGTTTTGTTATTTATTATTTACTCATTCAAATGATCACCAGTGAGTCCCAGGAATCACTTTATTTAAAAACTAACAACATCACTGTATTATTATATTAGATTTATTAGATATTATATTGATATTATAGCTATTTTATTTTATTAGATATGTGATGTTGTTACCTGACAATTAGTTGACTTTTGGTGAAAAAGCATATATCGGTATCGGTTGATATCGGTATTGGAAATTAGGAGTTCGGTTATCGGTAAAAAAGTCAATATCGAACATCCCTACCTCCTACTGTATATTAATGATTAAAAATGACTAAAGGGTAGGTAGACCAAAAGTGGACCGATGGTGGATGTCACAAACGTAAGGTTGTTTGGTCCGATCCTCACCAAATTTGGCACAAACACTGTTCAGGGGTTTGCCATGAGAATAGTCACACCAAAAAAACAACAACTTAATTTCACACATATGGGGGCGCTAGAGTTACCGCAGTGTTTATCACTTCAAATGGCCATAACTCTGTGATCATTGCTCGAATCAGCGCAATATAGGTCTATTTTCAGACCGCCCTGCGGCTTTAAAATCTACTTCATTGAAACTTATATCCATATAAAATGTTCCCAGATTTGTAACAGTAGGTTAACATAGCCGGGCGGTTCTGTTGAATCAGTTTTTTGCCTCTTACATAACACTCCCTGATGACCCAAAGTCACCCTCATCATCTGTGCATGTAATTACTGTCTCCGCATATTATTTACAACCAACAAAAGTGCATATTGACCAAAGAGTAGCATATGGATGTCAGATTACACACTCAGTTTGTGTGGCTGTGCATTTGGAATGAGAGTGTCATACTTCACAACCATAAAAGGCCATGCATGTGTTGAATATATTCCTCAGTCTTGGGTTTTTCCACAATTATCTCAGAGGTTCTTCCTGTGTACTGCTGCTGCTGTCGGTGGTGCATGATATCCTTGGCAATTCGCATGCTAGCTGCCTGACCTCCAGCCAGGTTCACTGCATGAGGTCCCACCTGTGCTCGTGTGGAAAATAGAAGGAAAAAGCAGATTCACAGACTTAGATAATTCAGCAGTATCTATATCTATGTATTCACAGAAGAGCAGCTTGTTGTTGACTGGACACTTCCCTCCTGTCTAAACCAGTGGTTCTCAAACTTTTTCATGTCAATAATTTCTTTCAAAAAATATTCAAAATGTTTCACTTTTCTTTTCAAGATGTAGATCTACATCGTGGCTGTGATCTTGTAGATCGGCTACTTTCAAATCAGTCAATGTATAGGGTTACAGAGGTTAAACTGATTCTGATGCTATTTAAACTTTTTTTTTAGCTGGGGACCCCCTGGAAGCCCCCAGGGCCCTGGGGGTCCCCGGACCCCACTTTGAGAACCACTGCTCTAAACGTACACAAAATACTACATTACGTAGATACTGCGTATAGGTACCTGAAGTGCAGTGTACTGTCCCATTAAATACATGGGGCACCCTGGCGCCCACTTTAAGCTTTCTGTTATACAAGGCCAACCGTCTATTACCTGCAACATGGGGAAATTACCACAGCATGTTAGAACACATGAAAATATGGCAAAGCACAAAAGTTTCATTACCCATATTTAGACAGCATCCGATATACTTCTTTTATCACTGTGTGTCATGTACAGTATCCATTTAATTCATTTCTGCTATTTGAACAACCACAAACAGTAATTTTCTCATCCATACGTATATTAATTGTTTCCGTTTGACCTACCTGAACAGGGAATTCCTTCATTACTCCGGAGAGCAATGGATCTTGTTTGACATCCAGTTTACATCCAGTGGCGAGCCAGATCATATCCCCAGTCCAGCTGTCCCCAGTGCTGAGGGACAAACTCCATGCCTGGTTTCTGTAGCACCACCTGGCCTCACCCACCTGAACAGTCATACACGGTGTCGGTGGTATTCATTTTTAAAAGTGTGCAAATGTAACCAAATGGACCACATACATGTTTCACATTGGAATGTTATAGCGCCACCAGGCGGCAGATTTTTGCTAAACAATTTTTTTTATATTACTTCTAGAGATTTTGTCCAAACATCACGCAAATCGGTACACATTCCCTATAGTCATGTGATCAAGACGGATCTGTCCGAATTTTCATATTCCATCCTGATTGACTATAAGATTGGCTTCCAAAGTTTGCAGTAGGCTAATGATCCGTTTAAAACAAAATGCCTCATGAACGCAGCGTTCAATTGCTGTGAAACTTTCCACGCACATTCCCACTAGGCCATCGTCCTTTTACTGCGCCTCCAATTTCTTTATATTACTCCTACATATTTTGTCCAAATATCACGCAAATCGGTACACATTATCTCTATAGACGGATTTCCGCGCGACGTCATCACAGAGCAGAATGCGCAATCTGCGCATGCTCGGGGGAAACGACCCGGAAGCGCCGTTCACTCTGTTGTTATGTTTGGGAGTTTCCGACAAATCATTTTTATTGAGTAAACAAGGTATTACAAACTGCATAATTTAATCTACTTTACTTAAACCCGGTGAAGATCATTTCTTTTATGAATGGACATTTGACCAGAGCTGCTGCGGGTAATGGCGCCCTCTATAGGCTTACCCCTCCTCTGCGCGGTCATATCCTCTCATGTTTACTAACAGGAAACCCGTCTATAGTCATGTCACCAAGACGGACCTGATTGGCTAAGACTTAAATTTGAAAACACTTATGAAATTCTGCATAATGACTATTTTTACTTTTGGTAGCCTACTTTAAATATATTTTTGATGCGCTTTTGTACTTTTACTCACATACAGGACTTTTACTTGTAACATAGCGTTTCTGGATTGTGGTATTGCCACTATTAGTTAAGTAGAGTACTCCTTCCAGCACTGATTACCTGACAGTATGGTTTGACATCCACTTTCCCACTCTGAATGAAAGGCTGGAGGTGAGCATAGGCCTCTGGGGTGACGGCTCCACCTTTCCTTGCCTGACGGATCATGGCCAGCCGCCTGTGATAGCTCCTCTCGTTGTAGAACTGCCTCAGGAAGGCCTGGCCGTCCATCTTGATGCCGTGCTCCACGTGGGAATAACGTCCCACCAGGGTCTCCACATCGCCCGCGTCAAACTGCTTCAGCTGGGTTAGAACATCAAGTAAAGCAGTGGTTCTCAAAATGGGGTCCTCGTGGTATAGTTCCAGGGAGTCCCCAGCAAATTAGTTGATGTAGCATAAAAAGCTGTTTAACCACTTTCTGCTATTTTCAAAACTCTTTTTTAAACACTTTAACAACACAAGACATGTGTGGGGGTCCACACAGTGGTTTGAGTTTTGCATTTTTCATAATTTTTTATTTCGTTTTGACTTTTTGTTTTCAATTTCAGTTTAGTTTTGATTCGTTTTTAAACTGAGTTTGCTAGTCTTTTTTTTTTAAAGGTTTAGCTTTTATTATTTTTTTATTTTTTTTATTTTTTTTAATGTAATATGGATTTTAATGTAACATGATCAGAAGAACACCAAGAATAGCAGATTTACAAGCTTGTAAATGTGCTATTGCTATTTTAGCCATTGGACATTTTCTTCATGATTTTAGTTTGTTTTGTAAATACACAAAACTGTTATTTATCTTATTTTGTTATGCCTCATTTGTATTTTTATTTCATTAACTAGTATGTTTGTCAAATTCAAGTCTTAATGAACTGACCTCGAGGTGTTTTCTCATGACCCATGTGACATGGCTGGCACCTTGCTGCAGGGCTATGGAGACAACATGAGCGCTGGACAGACCTCCACCTACCACCATCACCTTCTGGCCTGCATCACACACCACACATGATGACCCTGCACACATACAGGGAACAGTAACCAATAAAGTCAGTTAGATGACAATAGAGGTCATTAGGTTGCTTTTTCTTGCACCTGTCTTATCCGTTTTACACGAAAAGCTTATAGACAAAAATCAACAACTGAAAATGGCCACAAGGGAAGTAGTACAACTTCAGGAGAACATTACAATAAGCTTTAGGCTTAGTTTGAAATCCCAGCCATGGTGTCATCAGTACATGGCTATCCACAGCCTGCCTTTGAAACACACGATATGGACAGATATGGTAATGTATGAGTGTTATTGGGGATGAAGCATGAGCACTAAAACAAAATGGGCCCAGGAGAAACTCTGTTGTAGATCTGCAATAAATAAAGAGAATCTGGAATACTTTTGAAACATAATCAACACAAATCCTGTATGGGGTCCCTGGCACAAAACATTTTCAGACGGCGGTCCGCGGCCAAGTAATACATATTAATTTGGGGGTCCTTGACATGAAAACGTTTGAGAACCACCGTTCCTAACTTACCCATTGTTGGACAAGAGTCTTTCGGTCCCAGACAGTGTGTTTCCTGTTCCAGAGAGATGGGCAGGCGATGCATGAGGTGCACAGTGTGTTGTAATCGCTCTTCAGGGTAGCTCTCTCCAATGCATCTCACCCAGTTCGGGATGTTTGCCATCTGGACACGGGTTGGGCCTGTGGCCATGACGACATGTCGAGCCTTTAGTGTAATTCCTTCCTGAAGGAGGACTTGGAAATATTTCACACTCCTCTTCGCTCTCTCTCCTTCTTGCTCGCTCCCTCTCGTCCCCTCGTGCTCTCCCTCTGCCTCCTTCACCTCTCCTCTCTCGTCCTCCTCCTCCTCCTCCTCCATCACTGGAGTGATGCAGTCCACTGTTCCTTTGACCAGCACTTTGTCCAGGTTGTATTTCTTCACCTGTGTGTTCAGATGCACATCTACATGATGGTTGAGTATTTGATTTCCAGAAGACCTTTGTTGTTTTTAATCAACACACGTAAAGTCTCATTGCTGCTTAGTTTAGAGAGGCACAAACCCGGTATCTAACCACTTGATCCCCAACATGCCATGCCAACATATAGCCGATCATCGCAAAAAATAGCCGATCTGCAAGTTCCCAAGTTGTGAGCTTGTAGGTCGGCTATTTCTTTTTAGAGATTTAGTGTTGTAGATGGAAAAAAGCAGTCCAAGTACAGTTGTAACTCAGGTCTATTTTACTCAGAATAGAGTGTGATTAATGTGAATCCTAATGTTCCATTTGTGATGACATGTGAACATCGCCAGGGGTCAGCCCTATATGCCAGAAAAAGCGTCGGTGTGTAGAGACTGGATGTCGGCCCGTTCACTCTCCTTCAACCCTCCTCTTCCGGTGGTGCGTCTTTGTTTTCATTCCTAATAACAAACTCTACACGTTGTAAGCCGACAGATTCAGCTGCGGAGCTCTGAATCTGTCTCGAGAGATTAGGCCTGGGGTGAGTGTTGGGGTTAGGGTTTGGATTGGGGTTGGGAGTCAAACAAACTGTAGAGCTGAGGGGACATAGGTACGCTCCCCACCACCAGCCTATACATAAGACTTTACACATAGGCTGATGGTTTGAATGGTAGTGGTTTTAAAAGGCAACCTTGTAAGCATGCAAGTCCTGCTGCAGAGATAAGTATGATGCACTCTTTTCATGCTTTGGTAATGACATTTATTTTAGATGTACTTCTTGAAGATACAGTTACAAATCAATTGATTGAGAGGAACACAATGCATTACAGAGATGTATTATAAAAGATGTTTATCCCATACAAGTATAAAAGTTCACTGACATAAAATTAATTGCAATTTGTGCAGAAAACCCCCACAGCAGCTGAAAACACAAAATATGCAGCTATACACACACGTAATAACACTGGGGATGTTGCTGTTTACACACACATGCAAAAACGTCCAAACCTGGTGCTTAAAGAAGTCCACACTAAGCTTGGTTCCTGGCAGGCTGAAGTTCAGACTCTTCTTGAGTGTGGTGGCTACGTTCAGACGCCTCTTCTCCTTCTTGCCAAGCCGCATGTCATTGAAGAAGGCATTGTCGTCCAGAATGTAGACCTGGTCTGGAAGACTGTGGAGCTCTGCTGCACGATCATGCTCCACAATAAACTGCTGCAGCGCTTGCTGTCAAATATAAAAGGCAAACAAAAACAAAAAAAACAAATGCTATTCAATAGTTATAGATATAGATAGATCGACCATATACTGTAGAGCAAATACACCAGAACCAGAAATGTATCAGTTATGTAATGCTTGATATTTTTATAACATTACAATATGTGTTGTATGCTATCTATAGCTTTTATGAAAACCTGCTGTTACTGTGAGAAAGCTGCTTTTGATTTTTTTTCCCTGTTTTTTCTATTTTTTCTGTATATATATATATATATATATATATATATATATATATATATATATATATATATACATTATTTTTTTCCCCCTACAAAACCTGTCTGATTAACCACTAAATCACCACTATTTTATACTTTCGTTCGCACAAAAAATAGTGAAAATAGCCGATCTACAACGCATCACAATGCGAGATGTCGTAAGCTTGAAGATATTTATCATTGACTTGGATGAACTGTTGCTTGCACCCCTATAGCGATAGCGTGTTTACCTTGTTGAGAGGGTCAGTGTGTACCAGTGTGTGTGATCGTAGATGAGGGATGTTGAGAGCAGTGAACTGGCTCTCCCACAGAGCAGTCCATTCTCCATAGGAATCAACCACTTGGAGGCTGAGTGGGGGGCAGAGGACCCCATCTGACACAACCAGTGATGCTGGCTGCTGCTCCTCTGTCTGCTCTGGAAGAAAAAGTGAAAAAAGACCATATTCACACTGTCATTTTGCTCTCGTTATATACTCAGGGAGGGTGGGAGTACAAGAAAAATGGCCGCTAAGAATACTATCAAAAACAGACCACACCTTGTTTGTTCTGCACCTGAATAGGCTCTGTTCACAGCAGCCATATTATGAAGACATTCACAGGTGTTACCAATGATACTAATGAAGGCTCTGTTCCATTTAGTCTAGCACAGTGGTTTCCACGACCCCCGTAAGGGGCCATTTGGAAGCCCATGAGGGTCCCGGACCCCAACTATAGACCCACTGGTGTTTCCAGTGGGCCAACATGCACAACATCAGCACCCTGACTCTGTTTGACCAGAATGGAACAGAGCCTTCATTAGTATCATTGGTAACACCTGTGAATGTCTTCACACTATGGCTGCTGTGAAAAGAGCCTATGGTCAGACAGTAGGAACGGCGGGCACATGGTTTACTTCACATGCAGGTGTACAACTACAGCGGAAATAATGACACCCAAGAGTGTTTACCCCATTCCTTATTCTACAAACTCACGAGTTGTTCCCCTCCTGCCCTTTTTGCCCCTAGAGGTGGTCTTGGGCATCTCCTGTCGGGCCTGGCTGCCCACATTTGGTGGGTCTAGATGAGCAGAAGGGAGGACTGAGCCGTATGCAGGGCTCTGGTCAGAGTTAGTGTTAGGAGTGGATAGCATAGTGGCCAGGGTCAAGGCATGGGGACCCCCCCCTATTATTAACACATCCAACATCACCATCTGGAACTTCAAACAAAAAACAAAACAAAACTTTATTACAAGCTGCAAGAACTTTCTTTTAGATGTGAAGAGATACAGGAGATCTGTTTTCCTTTCCTTTCATTTAGTTCCTTGTGCCATTTTTGTGGAAGGCTGTCAGGCTTCCCCTTTTTTACCCATGTATCACATAGACATTAAGAGAGCAGTGTGTACTGTATGACGCCACCATCATCCGTTATCTGATTGCTATCTGATGTTCTGTTCATCTTGTTCCAATAAATGACCGTACGTCCACGATGACATTATTATTGCTTTGTGAAACATTCAGATATGAAAGATGGTTTTGAACAAGTCATGATGACATGACTGATTACAGTAAAATGTGAAAGATACTATAAAAGACCAAATACTGGACTGGTTGTTTAACCTGATTCAACGTGTACCCCCCAACTGACCACCGGACTGTGACACTATGGAGTGGGAGTTTCTCCCAGATAACAATATTTGTATAAATATGCCTGTATTTTCTGTCTAACTTTAGAATATTCCCATGGAATAAACTCATTATATATATATTTTTTACGATAGTATTTTCTCCTCTCTTTTGGCTCTGGCAAACTTCATATCTTACTACAGAAAGTTTAACCCACCATCATTTTAAAGCTATCAACAGCACTACACTGATTTCCCCCCCAATGTTTTAGGTGGTGTTGAAGAGCTATTATTAGTCAGCCAATTATAACAGTGTTAAAGTTAATTAAAATGCCTTCCAGTTCTAATCCAGTATACAGTACATTGCAAGATTGTAACATGTTGAACTGCACCGCTACAATAATGATTAACGTGTTTAGCGTCACACAAAATCTATTTACAGTGTAATATCTATGGAGTTAGTCAACAAACACAAAGTTTGTCCATCATCACAGTACCTGCTTGAGCTGGGCTTCAGTCTGTCAGCTTATACCAATTGTGAAAGTGTGAAAAAGTTCACAAAATCTAAACACTAGCATGCTGTAGTGTGGTACTGTATATGGCAGACCTGCAAATCTGTTGCTACCGTGCTGCCCCACATGTACTGTAACTCAATCCTTCTTGACCAATATAGATACAGTACAGCAAGGCTCCATTGGCTTGGCTAGCAAGTCATTGCTCTAAATAGCTTTGTTTTGTTTGCGTGTGTGTGTGTGTGTGTGTGTGTGTGTGTGTGTGTGTGTGTGTGTGTGTGTGTGTGTGTGCGCGCCCGTGTGCGCGCCCGTGCGCGCGCGCGTGTGTGTGTGTGTGTGTGTGTAAATTTAGTTCAGGGCCTACACACCAAGTGCTTAATAATATGTGCTTGGAAATGTACAAACTGAAATTAGTGCAAACAAATACATTACAAATACATAACAGTCTTACCATAAAACTGATAATCGGCTGAGTCATTAACCAGATCCAAAGCCACTGTGAAATTTCTCTTTTGTCAACATCAGGCTGTTCTAATGCCTGATTTAAACTTAGTTGCGCCGCCGCCAGTGAGTGTCTTGCACCGAAAACAGCAGATCTATAAGCTCACAACGCGTTGCAGTGCAGAGCTTTGTGAACTTGTAGATCAGCTATTTCAGTGCAAGACATGATGCAAAAACAAATATGAACCAGGGTTAACTGATATGATTACTGTGTACAATGTCATTGCAAGAGGAAGTTCTTTTATATCTTTAATCTTTATACTATTAACTTCCTATTGGTCCTGTTCCTGTACAACGGTCAACAAGTTACACAGAAAGCTTTATTGGCATGATGAAAGTGTCATCATCCCTCTCCATCAAACAGACCATTGTAGTATTCAGTGTCAAGTTCTGTTTTCTCACAAAGCCAAGTAGTGCCCTGGTAAACAAAATGCCACCACACGGCACACGGTGAAAAGACCACATCCTGTTCTGATGCGAGTTCTCGGATGATCACATGTACTTCCTCTTCCTTCCTTCTATTAATTCAAACTATGTAAACCTGTCACTGCAAGCAAACATTGGACCCTTTAAAAGACCCCCGCTACCAGCAGACCACATAGACTTCACCATGGATAGCAAGGTGGGTGATGACTTATTTCTTCAATGCAATTCCTTAGGGTTGTCAGGTTCAAATTATTATTAAATCTTATCCTCTCAATATTTATTTTTCCTGTTTTTGTTGTTGTTGTTGTTGTTGTTGTATGGTTAGGGTTAGGTTAATGTAGCTGTTCTGTACGTTTTACTGTTTTATACAGTATAACAATCAGTATTACTAGAGGGTATGTATTTTGCAGTGATAATATGGAATCTGTATGAAGGTTGAAGTTGTTTATTATATTATTTGTGTTTGTAAATTTGTTGTGTTCCTCTGGAATTAGCATTTTCGATGAAGTCTGTGTATCTTTATATTTCTGTTGATGTGCATTACTATTGCAACCCTGAGTCATCCCATTTTATAAGAGATCTAGATCCATCAGGACAAATTTGTAAAGCTTTCACCACACACGCACACACGCGCACACGCACGCACCCACGCACCCACGCACCCACGCACCCACGCACCCACACACACACACACACACACACACACACACACACACACACACACACACACACACACACACACACACACACACACACACAGTGTTTTTTCAGCGGTTCATTGGGGTGGTTGAGGTGCTACATTAGCACCGCTGCCATATAAAGAACCTATTTAGCCCCTGTAGGGTTCTTCAGAGGTTCTATTGGTTCTTCAGCTTAGTATTGGCACCTTTAAGGTCCTATAAAGCACATTTACGATAGGTGCTACATAGCACCAAAAGAAGATTCCCTATGATTACGAGCCAAAGAAACACTTTTAGTGCTATTTAAAACGATTTTACTGTGCCCATATCCCTTGCACATGAATACAATGAAGTAATCAGTATGAAGTGTGTACAATGTTTTGTTCTTTCCCACTTGCCAGGGTTCAGTGGTAAAGGGAGGATTGTCTATCAAACACCAGCTCCATGAAGGCAAACACCAGTATGAGGTGGAGAATTCTTTCAAATTCAAGAAAGAAAATGGAGAAGGAAAAGGAGGTTTTGCCAGGTACTGTAACCCTCAGGACCCCTTAAATCCTCATCCTGGGTTATTTTTTTTTTGCTTTTTAAGGAAATAAATCCAGAAATCCACATAACGTTCATCCATTCATTCTCTGTCATTGGCTTTCGATTAATCCTTAAATAAATCTGTGTTCTGTTTGTCCTATAGGAAGGGAGACAAGCTTTTACTGGTTAATGGTGTCAACCTACAGGAGCTCACGCCCGAGCAGTTTGCACTTATGCTCACCAAGGGAAATCCAATGCTGGTGAATTTATGGCCTTTTTACACACAGCCAAATTGCTCAAATTGTTGAGCATTGTACTTTGTCAAGCAAATGCAACCTTGTTTTTGCTATACAGTAGTTATAGATATAGTCCATAGGGCCGGTGCTAGGCAATTTGGCGCCCTAGGCAATATTTTTCCTTTTTGTACTTTTACCACTAAAATTATTTTAAAACTTTAGTTACTAGTTACTTTGCAGATGTAACTTATGATGTTATAGAACATACATTAACCTCTTTAGCCCTATTTTATAACTAGGCTATTTGAAAATAGCCGATCTACAAGCTCACAACGCGTCGCGATGCGACGCGTTGTGAGCTTGTAGATCTGCTATTTTCAAACATTTTAGTACTTTTACTTTTGGTACTTTAAGTACATTTTGATGCCAATACTTCCGTACTTTTACTCAAGTACATTTTGAATTCTGCACTTTTACTTGTAACAGAGTATTTTTATATTGCAGTATTGGTACTTTTACTTAAGTGAAGAATTTGAGCACTTTTTCCACCACTGCTAATAACCATGTCCTCCATCCATCCATCCATCCATCTCTAGACAGTGCACCAGGCCCAGAAGAAGGGCCCCACTGACCACGTGCACTCCAGTGAGGACACCTTCAAGCCTGTCTCCAAGGAAAAAACTCGACTCAGCTTCAGTCTGGAGATGAAGAGAGAGGAAGACCTGGGCGAGGAGGAGGACTGGAGTGAACGAGGGGTGGCGGGGCAAGGCGAGGAGGAGGAGGTTTGCCAGAGCGGAGATGTGGAGAACAGAAAGGAGGGCGACTTCCTCGTTGTGACCCTGAGGAAGACCAGCATCTCTGTGATAAAGGGGCGGGGCCCCGCTACAGGAGGTCACTGTCATGACTGTAGCGGCTCTGAATGTGCCTTCAACGATGTGGTCATGGTGTCAGAGTCCAGCTCAGTGATCCTGGGTAATGAAGCTTCTCTTTACAGCTCAAACATTATTTTCTTTTTTTTGTGACCAACTTTTTATTTTATTTTTTAAAGAGCTTTTCCAAGGGGGAGAGACATTACATCACATCACTGTGTATGGGCAAACAGTTCACACAAAATCCCACAATAGCATACAAAAGTGTATCTTTTCAGTATCCATCCATTATTTTCTAAGCCATTGTTCTATTGATTACTTTTTAACCCATTAAGAGCTGAGGCCGAACTCTACAAATGTCTTCTAAATCAGTAGTTCTCACACTTTGAGAAGATTTTTCAAAAATGTAAAAAAATAGCAGATGTACAAGCTTGCAGCGTGGCACGAAGTGACACGCTGTGAGTTTGTATATCTGCTACTTTTGAACAGTCAACGCAAAAATCTAAAATGACACATTTGCTACCCAGTTTTATTCAATCAAATAATGTAATTTTTAGCAAAATATTGAATGAATTGATCAGTCACTTACTTTAATACTGTTGTAATACTTCGTCATACAACAGTGTCCTGCAGAAATAATGGAAATAGCTGAACAAAACTGCCTTTTTTCCTGAACTGCCTATCAAAATAAATAAATGGCTGTATAGCAATACATAATAACCTGCTTTTCTTTCCCATTAAATAATGTACCGTTTGGTTGTCCTTTCAGTACCAAGAGGAGGAGGATCTGGCAGTTTCAAGTGTGAAAGACAGCGGGACATTTCCATTGAACATGTCGTCACTCAACAATACCTCAGCAGCCTCTGCTTACAGCAACGGCCCTATGTTTCACCAAATCCTGGTTAGTCACCACAGGTTGACATGACATTAGTAATTTATCAACTCAAGTGACCATGTCCATCTCACATATAGGCAAGGCAAGGCAAGGCACTTTAATTTGTATTGCACATTTCAACAGCAAGGCAATTCAATGTGCTTTACACCAAGCAACATCAAGCAAAGGAAACACAATTGTAAAATGACATTAGGATACATTAAACAAAACAAATAAAAGTGTACAGTGCAGAAGAGAAAAGAAAAGAGAAAAAGAAAATAACTTATTTAAAATCCAAATCTGTGGATTTCAAATATTTCATTCAGTTTCTCTTTCACTTGTATTTTATTGCTGTATATTTGTATGACAATAACGATGAACTCTCTATGGGTTTATGCTCATGACTTTCTTTTCTTTGTGTTGAAGAGAATATCACCATATATTACTACAAGTCAGACTCTCCTGAGAGAACATTCAGAGGAATTCCAGTCGTCCTGAATTTCACTGACTCCAACTGCTTCCTCAAGTGTTCCAAGGATGGGGAGAGGGTGCTCTTATGTGTGGAGGTACATGGAGTAAATGCAATCAAATTACTTTTAATCAGCATTTATTTTCATGTGTCAGTCAAACATGGATTATACTGTAGTTGGGAAATCACACGCATCGGCAAATTTACACTACTACATAACTTTTTCTAATTTAATACATTTTCTATACGTTGTTTGTTGTTGTTGTTTATAGACATGTAACAAGCATTGCCTGAAGCAGATCTCTAGGAGCGACGCCAGCACCCTGTCGTTTGTCTTCTACATGAAATCCACCGTGGACCGACAGCGACGCTTTGAGTCTGCCCTCTGCCCTGGATGGTTCATTCACATCGTCACAGATATAGTGTCTATAGAAAAGAACAGGCAGGCGGATGACCCCGCCTTCTTCTTCATCATTCGTTAATGATGATGATGATGGGTCAACATAGGGCTGGGCGATATGGACAAAATCAAATATCACAATATATCTAACCAAATATTTTGATATCAATATTGGGACACTAATATTGGATTGTTAGCAAAAATAAGGCTATTTCTGACCATTAGCGTCAATTTAAGTGATAGGTTAATGTGAAACCAAGAAAAGACAACACTTTTGCTATATCACCATATTACGATATCCAAAATCACAGACAATATCTAATCTCATATCACGATCAAATGTTGCAATATAATATCGATATATTGCCCAGCTCTAGTCAAGTTCTCAGGTTGCATCCAGTTCTCTATTTTATACCAGACATGCTCAAAGTGATCACTGATCACTGATCTCTGACCTGTAAGCTAAACTTTGAAATATTTTCTATGATAAAATAAGAATATATTTTAAACAAAAGGAAGAGATGTGACACTCTCTCAAGAGGAAACGAATTATTCACCAATAAAAACGATATTTCAGTCTGTCTGCCTTCATCAGTATGTATTGATTCAGTATGTATTAGTAGTAGTTTATTGGTACGTTTATTAACAGAGCACATCACCCATTTTCAACCTTATTTTCATATAATTGGTCCTCACTAATGCTCATTATAAGATGGCTCACTCTACTCACTCTGTGTCTCAGAAACCTGCCTACCAATGCCATCATCAATGGGTATTCTAAGCTACTGTAAAAGAAACTACAGCCTTTCTCTTAGTGCAGTGGTTCTCAACCTGTGGGTCAGGACCCCCAGGGCGAGTCCCCAGATGACAGTGAAGGGACAATTTAAGGACTTTCAAGACCTTTTTAATACCTAAAAAAAAAATCACAATTACAGCATCAAAAAGTAATCAACAAACTACATTATAAAAACTGGTCAAACAAGAGGAGAAAAAAAAGACATTGTTTTGATACAGTTGAATCAATGCATAAATTATACAACGGAAATTAATGCATACACTATACCTTCTAACAGGAAAAATTACTTACAGTATATATTATAGTTTTCTGAGATTTACAAAACACTTTTCAACTTGTACACATGTACACAATTTACAGTTACTGTATGTACTGTACATGTTTAATAAGAGTCTGCTGTGCTGACAAAAGCAAAGAGAACAAAGTTTCATTCACTGTCCTTTCTTAAAAAAAAGGTGATTGTATGTATTATAGAGGGCAATCCCCCCACACATTCATTACACTGTTCATTTATCCATTTGTAACTCAGAGAGTGTACAGATGTAAGCCAATGGACCTGTTACGGGTCCACTGGTGTACATTTGTACACTCTCAGAGATGAATTAACACTGAGGACTTTAGACCATTGGTTCTCAAAGTGGGGTCCGGGGACCCCCAGGGGTTCTTGAGGGGGTTCCAGGGGGTCCCCAGCAAAAGTAGTTAAAGCAGCATCACAATCATTTTAACCACTTTATCCATTTATACGTTGGCTATTCAAAAATAGCAGATCTACAAGCGCACAGTGCGTCACTGTGTGCTGAGCTGCGAGCTTTTACATCTGATATTATAGATTTGTTTTGAAAAATATTGAAAATGTTTGGAAAACGAAAAAATATTTTTTTAACGCTTTTTTAATCTTCCCTGGCACATGGGGGATCCGCAGCCAAATACAGTTTCAATTTGGGGGTCCTTGACTTGAAAACCTTTGAGAACCAGTGCTTTAGTTTAGACCAGGGGTCTTCAACAGGGGGTCCGGGACCCATAGGGGGTCCTCAGAGTTACTACAAGGGGGTTCGCCAAATCTTTGTGTGATATGATCATATTTTTTTACTTTAACCACTTGAACCCTAGCATCCCTTTTCTGAGGAGAACTTTAGCCAAAAATAGCCGATCTACAAGCTCACAACGCCTCACAGTGCGAGGCGTTGTGAGCTTGTAGATCTGCTATTTTTGGCAAAGAGGTATATGTGTAGAGGGAAAAAAGAGCAGACCAAGGTAAAAACAAAAAGTGATCTGAAACACAATTTTGTACAATATAGAGGGGGTCCCTGCTTCATCTCTCTCTCAGCTAGGGGGTCCTTGGCCTGAAAAACGTTGAAGACCCCTGGTTTAGACGCAATACTGCGATCAGAATCTGGCCTCGGCTTGCCCTTCTTCGTCGTTCTCAAAGGTTTTATTGGCAGAGCCGTCTATGCTGCCATCATAGGGGTTCTCCACTGCTGCCTGAGCCGCCGCTTTCCTGCAAACACACAAGTATACAGCATGGTCAGGCAATGTGACATTAGATCTACAAGTATACAGCATGGTCAGGCAATGTGACAATAGATCTACAAGTATCTATTGTCACATTTATTGTCACATTTTCATGGTCAGGTAATGTGACAATAGATCTACAAGTATACAGCATGGTCAGGTAATGTGACATTAGATCTACAAGTATACAGCATGGTCAGGTAATGTGACATTAGATCTACAAGTATACAGCATGGTCAGGCAATGGGACATTAGATCTACAAGTATACAGCATGGTCAGGCAATGGGACAATAGATCTACAAGTATACAGCATGGTCAGGCAATGTGACATTAGATCTACAAGTATACAGCATGGTCAGGCAATGTGACAATAGATCTACAAGTATACAGCATGGTCAGGTAATGTGACAATAGATCTACAAGTATACAGCATGGTCAGGCAATGTGACAATACATCTCAGTCAGATAAAAAGTAAGAATTGAGAAAATCCCCAAAAGGTAGCACATCCACTTTTTTTTTTGGCACACACCAATAAACGAAAGCGTTTGTTTATTGGTGTGTGCCAATACAAAAAAGTGGAAATGTGAGTATGTTGTCCTCCATAGATTTGAAATTTTGGATGTGCTGGGGGATTTTTTTCAATTCCTACTATGTGCAGTATACTGGATTTAGCACTCCACTGAGAAAACCCATTGTGGATCCGCAACCTCTTTTTCTTATTTAGATCTCAGTCAGAGTCAGTGTTTGTTTGTCAAGTCAATTTGATTTGTAATACACATTTCATACCAGGTAAACCTCTGTATGATGGTACCAAGTGGAAACATATCGTCACTGTGTTGGCTTTGTCGCTGTCGGGCAGAAACCTCTTATCTCCATATTTTAACTAATATATAATGCCCTACTTGATCTTACTACAGCGTCACACAAAAACATCATAAGTAGCAGATCCGCAAGCTCAAAATGCTTGTAGATCTGCTACTTTTGCTGTTTTTGAATTTCAATCATTTTTGGACAGTTTTTCATTTTGACATATGAGGTTTCCACCTGAACTGATGTTGCTTAGCTGGTCTTATACAGTATAAACTAGGTGAGAGAGCGTGCATGTCATTGTGTAAAATGTTGAACAATGCGTATGGTTGTGTACAATTTCCCTATGCAACGCTTGAGAACAGACTCACTTCTTGCGGTCTCTGAAGCCACTGATGACGAGGTAGAATCCCAATAGGACCACAACTCCCATGACCACCCCGAACACCACCAGCCATATCGTCACCGGTTGCTCAACAGGCGGGGCAAGCGTTGCTAGGAGACCCTCGAATTCCAGCGTCTTGTCGTCCAAGCCAAAGGCGTTGTTGATGCGACCACGAGATAATCTAGGTTCAATTTTAAAAAATAATTAATTGTCCCTTAATGTAGCTAATGTAGTACCACACCCATTCATTCTCTATGCAGAGGTCTAATTGGGCTGGACATAATGAAGGGCTGCTCCACTTGAGGCGTTGCAGTCTAGTAAATTACTCTTGGTAAAGAGATACCCTTTTGCCAAACTGCTACATGTTTATGAGACCTGACTTGAATCCTCCATAAAGCAAACAGGCTCTTTCGATAAAAGTGACCACCACATTTGTTAAATCTGTTATGTTACAGTAAAAATAATGAATAGCACTTCCAATTTAAATGAATGCACAATATGTTCTCACTGTATGGCAGCCTCAACGTCCTCCTTAGGGATGAACTCAGACGGGCTTGTTGGGTTTGTAACCATGAAATAGAAAGAGATCCTGGGTGTCTCTTTGTAGGTACGGACGTTTTCTGATCTGTTGGCGCAAACGGAAAGCAGATATGAAACTATGGATAAGAGAGAATTAGGAGGACAGAGCATTGTACATCAGTCATTTCCAGCGGTCATGTAATTAGAGTTGATACTGACGTGAAAGGTATGTTCATGTTCTTTTGGCTGTAATACTGTCTCATAGCGTATGCCACGTTGGTCCTGAACAGGTACATCTCATTGGAATTCCAAGGATACTGAAACAGATCATACGCACAGTAAAATGACAAAATAAATGAACTCTGTGTTAGTATTTGTTTTGGCAGAATATCAAGCAGAATGCAAGTTACTGTTGTACGATAGAAAACCGTTGCCATATTAGGTGCAGTTATTTGAAAAAAGGAAAGAATTGACAGTACTATTGTGACCATGGTTACATAGGGAAACTTTTCCGGGACAACCCACCGATTGTTTATAGCAGAAGAAAGCATTTGCTCAATATTAGGAATACTCACAGCGTCATCGCCCATGGCAGCCTTCAAACTAAGCCTCACTTTGTAGGCATACTTTGAATCTGTAAAGAGATTTAAAAAGAATTGTGGTGGCTGAATTTATAGATTGCCAAATAAATGTATTGTTGTGTACTTGTCGGCCTTCCATTCAAACTCACTCAATATCTAGTCAGCAAATCTTCACACCAAAGTAACTAATTCTAACTCGACTGCAGCTGTCAATCTAACAGCTGACTCCCCCATGCTTACTCTTACACTAGTCAGAGAATCTGTACTTCTGTAACTGTTTGTATGTTGTCCTTATCTTTAGTACATATCCTTATAGGACCATGAATAACATCTCTGTTAGAGTGGACACCATAAGAACTGTCTGAGATTGGAGCTCAAAACGCTTCCAGGCCAGGAGGCCTGATGCTATGATCTGTAATGCTGTTTTTCTGCATGAATTTGCCTTCAATAAATTGTCAACACTTCACCCTGACTGAATTCTGTAGATTATACAACTCTACGTCATGATAGAAATGTGGCATAGGTCTGTTCTTCTGTAGCCTACTTCCCCCAAAAAGACCTGTGTGTGTCTGTGTGCTTGTCCAGAGCAAATCTCGCAAACCACTGGATCAGTGGCACATTTCTTGTGTACACTGCCAGTAGGCGAACTTACTATCTCCACATATTTTTTTTATATTTCTTTTATTTAACTTTAATTTCATAATGTAAGTCAATGGGACTTGGATCGGGCTGAAAACCTGCCCAAATCTGGAGCCATCGTACGTCATAGATATGTCATAGATTGACGTCTCTTGCTGGCCACATGAAAGTCCAAGATCAACAAGATCATTGGAGCCACGCCGTTCCCTTTTGAATTTCAACTTGTTACTGGACAGCTCATTCATGGAAGAGAAAGAGACTATACAGACTGAAATACAATGGATCAATAGGAAACTACTCCCTCAGCATCCTGCAAACAGCCTGTATGGCAGTGGTGGAACGTAACTAAGTACATTTACTCAAGTACTGTACTTAACGTACAACTTTGAGGTACTTTTACTTTACTTTGTTCAATTTGATTATTCTACTCCGCTACTCTCAGAGGCAAATATTGTACTTGTCTTTTTACTCCTCTATAATTACTTTGCTATATTACTTCGGTACTCACAAAGTAAGTAGTAACTTTGGTTACTACTTACTTTGTGAGCTTGTAGATCAGCTATTTTTGAATAGCTGAAGTGGTTTGTATTATTAATAAAAAATATGCAATGTGTTGTTGTGAGCTTGCAGATCTGCAATTCTTTTTAAACAGTTTGACATTTGTACTTTTGCTTTTGTCACTTTAAGTATATTTTGATGCCAATGTTGTGCCAATTATGTGCTTTTACTTTTGTATTTCTATATTGTGGTATTTCTGCTTTTACTTAAAAAATCAGAGTACTTCTTCCAGCACTGCTGTATGAATTGCAAAGTGTAGTGTGGTACTGATATCGATGTTTCATTGTATTCAGCGATACTCACATGGATCTACTGTGGTCTTCCAGCCTACTGTTCTGTTGTTCTTCCTGTTGTCCTCCTCCAACCACACTTGCAGGTCTTTAAAATAGTCCAACAGTGGGCCAGCATCCATCCTGGTATGCCCGGAGATCGTTTCTAGTGCTCTGGTCCAGGATTGAGATCTTCCTAGCTCCAACATGTTCCTGAAGTAGAGCAAAGACATTGATGAAGAAATGATGATGATTGATTGATTGATTGATTGATTGAATACTTTATTGTCAGAAATGTAAACAGCACGTGGTACAGTCAGACGTTAAGGGTAAAGGAAAACACAAAAAAGTCCTGGGAACTTGTTTCCAACATAGCATAACAAAATGGGGAAATTGAATACATGTATGAATGCATTAACAAATACAAAACACTTTATGTACAAAGGAGAAAAGGGAAAACAGGGAAAGTGAATGACACCTCCTTTCTATGGGAAATTGCATTTACCCCCCCCCCGCCCCCTTGTGGTCTCCTGATAGATTCTCAGGCTAGTTTTGAAAGAAACCAGTGATTCATATTTTTTAATGAGTGGTGTCAGGGCATTCCACATTTTGGTGGCAGACTAGTAGAATGAGACTTTTCCCATGTTTGTTCTATATTTGGGTGGTACCAGATCGTCTCTCCCTCTAGTATTGTGGCTGTGGATGTCACTCACTTTGGAGTCAGTATTGAGGGCACTGCCACTTTGGCTACCTTAAATACCAATCCCATTTGTATTTGATTAACCATGTCTTCTACCCTGAGGCTGACCCAGACTAGCACAGTGTGTTGGAAATAGGTGGGTCATGGGCTTTAGACCGAGAAGTAGTCGGATCAGTTTGTTTTGGGAGGTCGATATTGATGACGAAATTGATATGAGGCTTAGATATGATACAGTACGCAGTAAAAGCATTAGTGTTAATTTAACTCCGAAGAGTGTACAATTGAAACCATATGGACATGACAAGCATCCCATTGGTTCTGCCATGTTGTGAGCTTGTAGAGCTGCTATATTTTCAGCAAAGATATTTAGTATAGCCTACAGTCAAAGTATAGGGTTTGAGTGGTTAAATTAACACTGGGATTTCACTGTATCTTTCTACAGTATGTATTATGTCAGAGGAACAGCTAATCAAAGGTATTATAGGCTACTTTAAGTAATGTATTAGTCAATCTGTTTACCACATATATCATAATCAAAACGTAATACAGGTTTCGCTAATGCATAGAGGAGAAAAGAAAGGAAGTAATGTGTACCTCAGTTTAGTTCCTGCTGCTGTAGAGTTAGTGATGTCACACTTAAACAAGGCCTCTGTGTGATTTGCCTCCTTACAAAGGGCTTCCTGGAACTGGAACTGGTAAATGGTTCTGGTGAAGTACCTGTTACACACACACACACACACACACACACACACACACACACACACACACACACACACACACACACACACACACACACACACACACACACACACACACACACACACACACACACACACACACACACACACACACACACACACACACACACACACACACACACACACACACACACACATATACATACTGTGTGTAACTAAACATGCAAATAAACACACATACCTACAGTACGTAGACTTTAGAGCACACAGAGCCCAGCTCCAATCTGAGACCTTCTGATCCAGAATTCAATAGTCCATCGATAGACTTGGAGTATGTTATCAGTTCATTATTATTATTATTATCATTAATAATAATAATAATAATAATAATAATAATAATAATAATAATAATAATAATTTGTTAAAATCTTTAATTCCCTAACTTTCTTCCAGAAGATAATATTTGTTTTCATGAGTCTAGTCAAGTTGATGCCCGATCCTCATGTGCATCTATATTGAGGTTGAGAAACCACTCCCTTGTGCTTGGCATCGTCTCACACTAGATGTAAGCCAATGGTTCAAGTGGGGTCCAGGGACCCTCCGAGTTCCTTGAGGGGCTTCCAAATGGACCCATACAGGTCTGTAACTCTCAGAGTTATGGATCTATTTGGTTCCATTTGTACACTCTCAGAAATAAAAATGTAAGTTTCGGTGCTACTGTACCTGATGAAGGAGTAGTCTCCAGACACATGGAACAGGGCAGGTGGGTCGCAGTATGTCTCATCTCTGGGCACTGGCTCCACCACACCAACCAGCTCCCTCCTGATAGAGCAAGAGAACATTCCCTGTCAACACTGACATCTAGTGGCCAATTCTGTAATCATAGACTTGCGGAATAAAACAGATCTGACCCTCATGTGACGAGGTCATACATAGCACATCAAAACAAAGATACAAAGTACTTCAAAGGAACCTTTTTGTTGTTGTTAAATTAAGTGTTAGCTCTGTATTCCCATAGTAATCATTGGTGCTATAATAGAGTGTTCCCCCCAGTAACAGGGGTATCTCAATCTCTCCAGCTCTTTAGTAAACAGAACATAATTGTTTAGGTCAGGATACCAATTTCATGCAATCAGTACAGGAGAGAGACCTCATACATAGACATGTGAAATTGGAAGTGATGAGGAGAAAAAAAAGAGCAGACCAAAATTGGAATTGGAACACTGATAAATAAATAGCTGATAAATGGGCACTCTCTCCTGAAATTGGTGACCCACCTGAAAATGTATGAGAGACAGAGCTGGAGAGACAGAGATACCCCTGTTGCTGAACAAACATTCTTAGCATTGTAATGATTACTATCAGAATACAGAACTTAACTATTTAACAAACAAAAAAACAACAAAAAACTAAGAATATCACTTACACCACCTCTAAATACAACTGAAAATTTTCTTTTTGTTAAATAAAATGTTATCAGTAAGATATACAAAATATGGAACACAAATAGAGAAAACATGAAGAACCATATACATTCGCCAGAGGCTATGGTACTGTACGTACTTCATCTCCCACCACTTCTCCATCCACTTATCCTTGGGGATCTTCCCTTGGAAGACTTCCCACCTCCACTCTTCCAACATGTAGGTGAAAGGCAGCGTGGCCACAATAGTCAGGGCTTGCTTCATTAAGAAGTTGATCTCAGTTTCTGTATTCACGCCAAACAAAAGATACAGTGAATGACATTTCAATTTACAAAAACATATGATGAACCAAAGGGTTTAGGGAATGTATTTATGTTTTCTTGTTTTCTCTTTTACATTTCAACACTATCATACAGCCCAACTGTCAACTGAGGCCTCATGTCCTCTGCCTTATCAAGAGTATATCACAACATCTTGCACTTAACAACCACATGAATGTAAAAAACTGATAAAAATAGTCAAACATTCTGCAAAAATAGTGGTTATTTTAGCTGTTTGATGTACAGCAAAGTATATAGGGTTTAAGGGTTAAGGACATAAGAACTAATGAGGGCTTGGCCTACTCTAGAAGCATTGTACTGAGAGCTACATTATGTGGGAAAGTATGACACATCTCTCACAGTAAGTACTGTCCTCGCGTGACAAAGTTCAGTAAGGTGGATTATGGCTGGCAGGGAGCCCAGGACCTTGGTGTTTGCTACTATCTGTGTGTTCTGAAGTACACAGGAGTGTGCCGGTATGGTAATGTCTACCCCAAATGTCCTTGGGCTGCAGGGATACCTTCATCCTGGGCACAGTCAGAGGACGGCAGGCATGGGGTTTGGTTTGGAGGTACATCATGTCCCAAAGTCTACTCTAATATCTCCTGGTCCATACATAGGCTACTGTAATGTTAGGTTATGTGCATGATGTATATAGATAATTGTGTTTGGCTAGCATGTCAACCGTACCTTTATCGTCAATGAAGTCAGCAGGCAGGAGCCCTAGTGCCTTCAGGTGTTTGGGTGTGGCTGCAGAGAGAGACATGATTTCTCCCACAGCCTCATGGAATCCCTCATTGGCCCCATCCCTCAGCAGATAGCTCAGGTTTCGGTAAGCCATCTGGTACTGGTTGTGGCCCATCTCATGGTGCACTGTCAGGAAGTTGTCCATGTCCACCAAGGTGCACATTTTGATCCTGAGAACAGCACCGGAGGTGTCCGAAGGTCAGCGATTATATGGCATGATACGATATCAGTTATGACGCACAAATAAATTAGATCTAATGATAAAAGCCATGCACACCAAACATCTCTTTAGGTGCTGTGAAAGATTTCAGATCCCAATAAGTTAATCTTTAAACTGCCCCTCCATGCCCTCAAATCAACTCTGCTGCTTTTAATTTAGTGGTCGATGTATTAGGTACACGGTAAAATCCCACTCTGATGGAACCAAATGGACCCGTAAGCATCTTAACATAAAAAAAAAGCATTTAACTCAAAGGAGTATGGACCGATTTCTGATAACATGCACGCTTTTGTTATCTTTATGGCCAGTGGGAATTGACTAATCAACATAATTTTCCCAAGAGTTTCCATTTTGGAATATGTACACATTCACTGCTCTCATGTAGGCTACTGATGTAGAGTGAGAATACTGTGAAATAGTAAAGAGCTGTTGGGTTTCTGTGCACATCACCCTGCTACTGTTGGTTTGTGGTTTAGGGCAAAAATAGATTTCTGATCCTGTGCTACATTATGTGTACATTATGAACCATCCAGGCATCTCGTTCTCGTGTGGGACAGGTCTGCTTTCTGTCGCCATGGGGTCAAAACTAAAAGTGGAGAAGCAGCATTTTGTTTTCATGCAGCACATATACGGAACTAATTTGCAGGTAGATTTTCTGCTACAACTCTCAGTTCTTCTAAATCAAAGCTGAAGACTTCTATTTTGCTGCTGCCTTTTATTGGGGTTTTTGATACATTTCTTGTGCTGCACTGTAACTTTATTTCATATTTTATCTGTTTAATTTGCACTTCTTCTTATTGTCTATTCTCTTAATGTGATGCTGAAATGATGGCTCTCTTCTTTTCGTTTAACTTTATTTGATTATTTCCCTTTTACCCCTTTCCCACCCCAATTTAGTCCTTATGCACTCTCACACACATTTCTGTGTTTTGTCACTGTAATGGTCCTAATGGCTCACCTTCCAGTGAGGAGCCCCCACCGGGAGGCCGTAGTGCCTCTGTCCTACTCCTCCCGTCCAACATTCCCCGCTGACAAGTGTCACCCCCAGCCCGTATAGGAGTACGTTTAAATATCCTGTTATAATGTGTTCATATGCCGTTTATATGAATGCTCTTATAACCACTTAAACCCCTGCATCGTTAGCAGATCGATCGCGTTGCGTCGCGTTTTGAGCTTGTCGATCGGCTATTTTCAGCGAAAGCTTTCCCCAGAATGACAGAAAACTAAATAACTGTGCCGTGTATTGCATATGGATAAACATGTGTCACACACATTTAACACATATGATGGTGTGTGCATGTAAGGTGGGTGGTTTAAATGAGCGTATACCTAAAGTCCTCTCTGTTGCCCATGTCCCAGGCTGTAGGGTGACAAACCACCTTCCTACCGTCTTCCGGCTTCACCAACATGGAGTCGTTCCAGAAATTGTCAAACATCTCGTACAGGCCCACAGACATGAAGAATGTCTCTGCTTCTTCAAACAGCCGCTCCTCAGTCCAGCCCTGAAAATCATGATTTGTGTGCATGGGGATCTCATTTTAAAAAAGCTTAATGCTTTAGAGTCTTCCAGTTTAGTAGACCTTGTATTGTGAATTTGTACTTCCATGTACTGTTTTTCTCATGTCTTACTAAATAAAGTACATCAATCAATGAATCCCTCCAATTGAGTAGCCATAATTTACTTCTCAGCTAGCTCTGGTCCATAGCGTTAGAAGGAGTTCTCTCCTTCTAAACACTACGGACCAGAGCTACTTCTTATTATTTTGTTATCTAATCTTTACCTCAAGCATGTATGTTCTAATTGCTTCACTTAGTGTTATTTATTTGTTCAATGTTCAAAGGACTCAGTAAATGGATGGCTGTACTGTACATTTGCTTTCATTGTTTCGGTGACATCAATATCTGTTTTGTCAGGGTAGGGAGTAGAGAGACGATACAGGTTGGTCCAGAATCTCCCCCACATGTCACCTGAAGAAACAGCACAAATGTCACAGATCATTTGACGTCATAGTTCCCAGGAAGGTCTACAACAGAGGTTCTCAAAGTCGGGTCCGGGGACCCCCAGGGGTCCTTGAGGGGGTACCAAGGGGTCCCCAGCAAAATGAGGAACAGTTTAAAGTCTAATGTTTTGGCTATTTCTGAAACATGTTGATCTTGACAAAATCTTCATAAATATTCTCTTACAGGGTCCAAGGTACAAAATCATTTCAGCAAGGAGTACCTACATGGCCAAATACATATGTTGGGGCATGACATGAACTTTTTTACATTCCAAACACAAAATGTAAAGCCATTTCCCTCTAGTGTTTATATTGAATCCAAATCCAAATAAATCAGTTACAATTGGAAACAATATACTGTATATTTTTTACACTAGAGGCCCTCACACGTATGTCGCACTGCCAATCTGACCAATATGTCTGATTCATAGTGTTGGGGGCTTTGTCAGAGTATCCATCTGTCTGTGCCCGTTTTGTGTCTGTTTCTGTCAGTCTGCCTGTGTCCCTTTTATGCCCGTATATGGAGATATCTGTATCTGTCAGTCCTTGTCCCTACATATATATTCACATATATTGGAATGCCCATTACCCATATATGGGCATATTGGTTGGATCGGCAGTTCTGGACAACTGGATATCCGAACTACTCTAGGTTTAAATGTTTGTTTACCCTAGCCCATGGGTTCAGGGGTGTACATCCATACTCAAGAACAATTTATGAAGAACCGTGATAGTGATGGAGCTGATATGAAGTCATTCCCAAAGCATTATTCCAAGAACGAGTTGCTCAACATACATACCGAGCAAGTGTGCTGGCAGAGGTCCTTGTGAATCAATGTGGCCGGGATAGGCGTCCACAAGCTTGGCTCTTACGTAGGCGTGGAGCTGCTGGTAAAGGGGCAGGATCTGGGAACAACAATAATAAATTAGCCAATGTCCTGCTACAACCAATGTATGTATTAGGCCCAAAGTGTCTCAAGAATATTTACCTTTACATTACAATTTGCATGCACAGTTAATTGAGCAATTTGTAACTCAGGGAACCTTAAAATGTAACCAAATGGACCGTGGTTACATTTGAACACCCTCAGATTTGAATCAGAGGGTTTTGTTGTGCAGAGCTCAAATCCATTAGAATGAATGAATACTAGACATACTTGTTTGTATATGGAACGGGAGTCCGCCATTAGCTGATCCCTGGTGTATTTGTATTTTTCCTCCTCCTCAAGAGTTTCATAATTATATCTCCAGTATGCGCCATAGTCCTCAAAACCTGTTTGTTAGTCAGAGAGAGAGAGAGAGAGAGAGAGAGAGAGAGAGAGAGAGAGAGAGAGAGAGAGAGAGAGAGAGAGGTTTGATTTAAGATTATGCTTTTATTCATTCATTTTCATGTGGGGATGGGTGGGCTGACAGGCCAATACCAATAAATGACCTCATTTATACATGTTTGTATATGGAACAGACATCTGCCATAAGCTGCTGTCTGTATTTGTACTTTTCCTAAATGATGTGTCAGTGTTGTTATGACAAAAGGTAAACAAATGCAGGTTTTCAGGAACCTTATATTGTGCTGGGAACTCCCTTCCTTTTTGGGGAAGATTTGTCTGATTACTGGTAGCTGTCAGCTGCCATTATCCTCGACACCATCTTTTCTTGTCAGGACAATATCAGTCACCAGAACCAGGGACGTGTGTTTCAAATGAGTCTAGCATGGTTAAAATAGAGACTGGAGTTGAATGGGCTTATAGGAGGGGTGTGTGTCTGATCTAATATCAAATATCTAAGTATTGAATCAAGCAACTTAAAAACTGTCAAAGTAGATGTTAGAATGACCCCAGAACGGTTTTAAAGTTAAATACCTTTAAGTCCACAGTAATAATGAATTCCTGCCTGACATTCTATCTGAACTTTTCACATATTGAAACAATGTACACAAAGCACAAACCTCAAGGTAGTTTGTGTTATTTTTCCACAGCGCCATATTTGTGCTGCTTGTTACCAAAAATGTGTTTCATCTCAGACAGTCTAGTTCAACATTCCGTCCATTTTTGGTTATTTTGTAATCATCTACTACCAACCAGGCTTTGCTGTTGTAGCTAAATCATTTGAAACTTTTTTTGTGTGGCAGATTTACATTATAAGCCCATTTCCTGACCTTGAGGAAAAAGGGCAGTTCATGTGTGCAGTGCACAACCCATGGTAACAATGAATTGGTTAGTAGTGTGCTCGGGTGGAGGGGTAAGGTAAACCCTCCTCTTCAGGAAACACTACCTTTCCTCTTCGCCTCGCCTACTTGTTGTTAACTAGTTGTACGAACTCTTGTTTTATTGTTTTATTGTTTTATTGGATCTTCTTTATTCTATACACTTACTTGTTTTGGCTCTTGCTCATTTGATTTAGCTATTTGTCTCATCTGTTTAAGAAAGTAGGTAGCTGCACTTTTACCTATAGCGCTAGGTATACTCTTGGTTGCTTGCTTTAGAAGAAAATGCACTTAAGACTTCTGGTGATTAGTAGTTTCATTCCCTACCTATGTTGAATGCACTTATTGTAAGTCGCTTTGGATAAAAACGTCTGCTAAATGACTGTAATGTAATGTAATGTAAGGTACCCGTCCCCCACCGCGGAGTCTAGGGGATCCTGGTGGTTCATCCTCATTGGCAGGTGAGCCAGCTGGGTACAACAGCAGTGACAATGCAGAAATGTGTGGGGAAGAATTCATTGGCATAAGGACTAAATTGGGGAGTAAGAAAATAACAAATGCCTACACAGAAAAAGAAAAGGGAAAAAATGAAGAAAAGGGCTATTTATTTCACAAAATAATGTATTGGTATATTTAAAAAGTCACACGTGTATGCACACTCAGCCCTGGACTAATCAGAGTGGCTGGACTCTTTGAAGATGGGGAGGCACCTGTCAGCGGGGAATGTTGAACAGGAAGAGTAGGATAGAGGGGCAACGTCCTCCCGGTGGAGCCTCCTCACTGGCAGGTGAGCCAGTGGGGTACAAGAGCAGTGGCAACACAGAAATGTGTGTGTGTGGGGGTTAATTGGTTAATTGGCATAACGACTAAATTGGCTTC
The DNA here is from genome assembly GCF_963454915.1 of Gymnoscopelus microlampas. NCBI lineage: Eukaryota > Metazoa > Chordata > Actinopteri > Myctophiformes > Myctophidae > Gymnoscopelus > Gymnoscopelus microlampas. Next base: position 16,213,883 of record NC_139962.1, read on the forward strand.
TCTCACAAAAAAAAGAGAAAGAAACAAGCGAAGAGATAAAAAAAAAAAACCTGTGAAATCAGCTTGGGCAGTGTGGGTGGGGCATAAAGGCAACTGTGGCCTCAAGGAATACAATAGGCTCTATGCACAGCAGCCATATTGGAAAGAAGTTGGGCCTCTTCTTACTTCCTTCACAGGTGTTACCAATGATACTAATGAAGGCTCTGTTCCATTCCTTGCCAGGGTGCTGATATTGTGCATGTTGGCTCACTGGAAACACTCCATTTTGGTTCCCAAATGGTCCCTTGTGGTGGGTGTGTAACTCTGAGAGTGTACAAATGGAACCAAATGGACCCGTGAGGGTCCATTTGGTTCCATTTGTACACTCTCAGAGTTATGGGGGTCCTTGAAAATAAGACGACCACTGTGCCACACTAAATGGAACAGAGCCTTAATTAGTATTATTGGTAACACCTATGTGGCTGCTGTGCATAGAGCCATCGTGCCATACTGAGGGGGGCCACCACACCATGACATGATTCCCGCCTAACAAGAATGCAGTTCATTTTGAAGTGCAAATGGTAAACTTTTCTGAACTCTTACCATTGAGTTTGGATGCTTCATTCTTCAAGTCAACGTAATCCTCATACAGCGGCCTCATCCTCTTCCCCGTCTCTCTCCTCCAGCCCTCCCACACATGCAGACGTTCAGCGTAGTTCTGGCTGCTGCTCATTACATGTTCTAGGCCTGTACCACATTACAGGAGACATGCACATGTTTTCTTCATGCACTACAGCTGAACTTGTATAGTATTATGTCAGCCATTTCCAGCCTGTTGGCCGCGGGGCCCACTGGTGGGCTATATACTGTAAAGCATACATCCCCTATCGAATTTCTTAATTACACCAACATTGTTCATGTGAAGCGGTTTGTTTATGCTTATTTATTGAATTGATGCATGGGTGTGAGATGTGAACTGTGTGAGCCGGCGGAGGGGACACAGCTAAAACAAAGTGGCTGTATTATGCAATATTAATCAATAATACTGAACTAGCAGAACAACTATGTGATCTATGTATCCTGTTAAACGCCCACATTCCGACAGCGACAGGCAAAAAACATAGGACTTACTGTAGGATGTTATCCCAGTCCAAAAAATATACATATACTGTAGTAAAAAAAAATCATGGTCTTTTTTCTTTAAAACCTTGAAAAATGATTTTTCATTGTGATACAATTCAATTCAATTCAATTCAATTCAAACGTTATTCCAGACACACATAGAGTACATACAAATATCACACAACAAATAAATAACAAGGCATTATTTAAAAAAAACATAAAATCATACATAGAGGCTGACTCTCCAGTGATTACGCAGCCTGGACGAGTACCGGAGACAGCTCTTCCCAGGATTGACTATATCCTCAATAATACTGTTCCGGACAGATAAATGCAGATAAATGGGAACTTAAAGTACTACGTTGGTTCCATCGATCCAAGCTGGAACACAGTCGATTGATTCATCATTAAAATAATGCTCTGAAAATGTCAGAATACTTTCGAGATTTTTAAGTGGGCCCTGATCCTAAAAAGGTTGGGACGCTGGTATATGTTTTCACTGTACCGATTCATATAAATCGTCTGCTTACAACTTTCATAAAATCCACTACTCCACCCACTACTTTCGTCAGTGGGTTTGTTATTTATAAGCTGCTGTGTGACTTTGGACCACCCTCGCAGGCAGACTCATACTGTAGCTGTAATAATATCTTGATAAATGCTTTGCCTACCTGGCTCCAAAGTCTGACAGTTCATGGGGTCATCCATCAGGCACACAGTTGCTGTGCTGTAGATTGTATTCATTTCACTCATCACTTTATTCAACTGGAAATATCAAAGAAAGCACAGGAAAGTAAAATGATAAAACGTTAAGCAGACACTTTAGGACCTCTTGAGCAGTGCTGGTTCTCAAACTTTTTCATGTCAAGGACCCCCACAATGATATGCATTTGCCCACGGACCCCCATCTCAAAATATTTTGTTCCAGGGACCCCCAGAAGTAAAGATTTGAGTTACAAATGTTCGCTTTAAGAAATATATATTAAAAAGATTTGCACACATTTTCACGATAAAAAGAAATTAGCAGATCTACAAGCTCATAGCGCGGCACTCGGTGCCACACTATGAGCTTGTATGACGCTTGAGGGCAATTGTTTATTAACTAATTTTGCTGGGGACCCCTTGGTACCACCCCAAGGACCCCTGGGGGTCCCCGGACCCCACTTTGAGATCCAATGCTCTTGAGAACACAGGACAGGAACAAACTATGCTGGGCATACAGTCATGTGATAACAAGAAAGATAATGTATGTGTATTATCTATGTGATATTCTAATAGTAGTTGTACAGTCACAGTGACATCCCATATGTTTGGACCTATAGTATCTTTGATAAAGTAGAGTGCATGGCACCACTGGCATACAATATCTACTGCACAGTACATGCTTATGCAGCTACTAGAATGAATCAGTATAGTTCAGTACAGCTACTGGGGTGCAGGTTCAATCTACAATATACTACAAGGTGTCCTGTCCTGTCCATGAAACTATACACAGTCAAATCCAACATGTTAAATCTGAAAGAGTAATGCATTTTACTGTGTGCTATATGTACAGTAGTCAGTAGGTCATTCTTCTAAAATAAAGACATGAATTCATTCAGCAAGTGTGTGTCTTACGCGTGCAGCTTTATCTGCAGATAGAGCTCCAGAACCCTTGTCTTGCAGAGAGATGAGCTGCAGCTTGATTTGTTTATCCGTGATCTGGGAGATATCGTACTTCAGGGACTCCTCTGACTTTTGAGTGTAGAAGTTTCCCCAGTTGCTCCCTTCCTCAGACTGTGGGCGGGAGTGAGATCATATACTCATCAAGTCATCCACGGTTAACATAGACAACAACTTAATTGTTTTAACTCGGGAATGAACATTGCCACATTTATTATGCCATGTCAGAATTTTCAGGTAAACTTTTGGAATGCTTTCCAAGCACTTACCAGTTTGTCTGAGTTCTCCTTTGTGATGTTCGTGTTATAGGCCCATGATGCCAGAGAGTACTGGTAAATACGGGCAGTAGCGTTAGCATCAAACACCTCCAGGAACTCTCGTGCCTGCTCCTCCACTGACTGGCCATAAGCCCCGCACGCCAGAGCCAGAACCAACGCAAGGATCCTGACAGACATCTTAGTCCTTCAAGTCCATCCACACGCACTGAAAAGGGCTGGGCTCTGTGTTTGCTGTTATACCGTATCATTAACCCTCCGTTGCCTTGGCCTTTGGACAGTGTCATAATTGAGGGTGTATGTCAGTTTTCCTACACAGACTTGGACGTGAACATGTCACCACTATGTCTTACTCTTGACATGGTGGAGGGTTCCTATTGATCTGTGGGATCAGGTCAGTCTAAGTAGTTCTAAACAATTATAAACAATTAATTGTGGCTCCTACCGCAACACTCATCTCTCTGTGTGTGTGTGTGTGTGTGTGTGTGTGTGTGTGTGTGTGTGTGTGTGTGTGTGTGTGTGTGTGTGTGTGTGTGTGTGTGTGTGTGTGTGTGTGTGTGTGTGTGTGTGTGTGTGTGTGTGTGTGTGTGTGAGAGACAGGAAGGGAGGGGGGTCTCTCGGTTTACTGGACGTGAACACCATAAATAGCACAAGTTAGAATACTTCCTTATCACACACATTTTGTAATAGAAATGTTACACTGAATCATCTCATTTGGCACAGGACAAACTGTCAGAAGACTGAGCCAGTACTCCCACAGTCGGTTAGCACTGTCATGACAATACTTCATAATAACAAAGGGGGGGAATCATTCCATTGCCTCACAAATGTCAGCTTGCACACTACAGTGTATGGAATATATGGAATATGATTATATCATCATCCTTTTCCCATCTATATCTATAATAGATGTCTATTGACACTGTACAGCTGTACGTTTTAAGATGTTTGTGTACACACATGTTTTTGTCAGAGAGTGTTATTTCAAGGAAACAATAGAAGTAGATAAACCTTCAATCTCCTTATCTGATAACACTAGTTATATACTCAGTAACGAAACAGCAAGTCATACACTCTCTTGCCTTAAAGACTGATAAGAATCCACTCAGAGCATAGTTCATTAAAGGTAGGGAAGTGATATTTCTTTGTTAAAATAAGTATTAAATAACTCTATATTCTGATAGTCATCGTTGCTATAGAGTGTTTGTTCAGTAACAGGGGTCTGTGTCTCCAGCTCTTTATTAAAGAGAAAATGTATTTTCAGGTTGGGATACAAATTTGTATCCAACCAGAAGAGAGAACTCACACAGCATACAGATTAAACAAGTGAAATTGGAAGTAATGACACAAAGAAATGAGCAGACACATTTGGAACTGGAACACTATCAAACTGAAGCTGATGAATGTGTACTCTCCCCTGATTGGCTGAATTTGGCAACCCACCTGAACATTTATTTTCTGTTCATTAAAGGGCGGGAGAGACAGGGAGACCCCTGTTACTGAACAAACACTATATAGCAATGATTAATATCACAACAGAGAGATTTAACCTTTTAACAAAAAAAAAGTTTTTGTTTTAACCAAAACACATCACTTACCCTACCTTTAACCACTTCCAACCTGGCTTCCATATTTTGGGCATCGTCATTATACTGTAGTTAATGATTATACTGTTGTAAATCAGCCGTGTTCTTTACTGAGTAGTAAATTCTATATCGCTTTATCAATCAATCTATCAACTAAGTAGTCAATCAATCCCTCAAGCAAGCAATTATTTGTGATTGTTTCAACTGTAGACCAATGAATATCCCTTTTACCAAAGTTTTGCTATAGTCCCTAATGATTCTAACTAACATGTTCCCATAGCATTATTCACTAGGGCATGTGTTTTTATTTCATACAGAAAATACAAGAGCTTCACACAACACTAAAACACACATGTTGTGTTATGATGGTGAGCAATAGGAACTAATGATGACAAATGATTCATGCATTAGTAAAGGTTATATGGTTTCTACCCTTATTGGAAGGGCTTAACCTCTGACCCCTAACCTTCATAAAAGCTGTGCATGGTGGTCTGCCCCTATTTACTTCATGACCATGAACTCTCCACAAGGGGGGGCACTTTAACCAATCACAAAATACTAAACTTGAATACAGTTACATGAATGAATAAAGGAGCTCTGTTAATTGACACATTTCAGTGCATGACATGTACATATGAAAGAGGCTGGTAGGCTATTAATAAAGGCATGCGTGTGAAAATAAATCACTAAATGAGAGAATTCATAAGTATAGCCTATAGAAAATGAGGTTCTACGAGGATAGGAAGGCTATCTGTATGATGGTCGACTGCAGGTGCAAATGGCAAGCCTGATATTCGTCGTTCGACGGTGTCGCTTGCCGAAGATAACCGATCTACACGCTCACAATGATGGAGTAGCCTGTAAATTAAATAAGTGACTGTATTTTAGTAGGCTACTACTTTTATCTATTGCTGTTCTTACTAGCACTGAATGTAGGCGTAGTACAGTAGGGGAGATTGGAGACAAAAGTAACACTTTTTACGTTTTCCTTCACAATTCACAGAATACTTGAAATATACTAGTCATCTTTTGTTTTAAGAAACATATATATGTGCCCTAATTAAATTACTAATACCATTTATAAGCTTTCACTAGTAAGGACAAGACTAAAATATTACTTTTAATGCAATAGGTCAGAGTGTTACAATTGCCCCCATGATGGGGGCAATTGTAACAGTGGTTGAGGGCAATTGTAACACTGTAAAAATAAGTCATATTAACACACTTTATCTCAAATAAAAGCACATCACTAAGTAATATGTATTTTTTGTAATTTAACATTTTTACTTACATATGTTTTATATACATAATTACAATTATTTTGTATTTTTATTCAAATTATTTTATTTTTCAATTTTGTATTTTATTTTTCAATTTTGTTTTTGCAAATGTATGTCTATTTTTTATTTAAATGTATTTTTACTTTGAAATGTAGTGACATTTAGTGAAATATGTTAATTTACTAACGTAAAAGTACATATGTCATCCCAGACAAAAAATCTGCTTGCATTGAAAACACATTGTTACAATTGACCCCACTCACTGTGTTACAACTTACAACCATGATAAAATCCCATATTCTAGCTAGAAACACCTATACTAGCATAGGCTGCTGACGTTAGTTTGTGACCAATAACACAGAGATACAATTCATTTAAGTTTAAATCAGCTGACATCTTATGACAGCAGAAGGAAAATACCGTACACTAAAAAATGTACGTTTACACCTCAAAATCTGTTTTTTTTTTAAACTTCTGCTGATATGAAATGATCATTCTATCCATAGGCAGAAAGGGAACCCTACTGAGCATGCTGTGCACAAGAAGTCGCACCCCTCTAGCTTATTTCCAATTAGAATTATTGAGTGTTACTTTTGTCCCCACTCTCCCCTACTGTTTTGATTGATCGATTGAATACTTTATTAGCAGTTTGCAACAACAAAAAAAAGCACAGGAAAGTACAGTTCAATACAAGGTCAGCTAAGAGGATTTAAAACCCAAGAAAGCCTATGGCTTGTTTGGGGACTCAATTCATAGAGTCATGGTGTAAATCCAATCAGTGGTGTAAAGTAATTAAGTACATTTACTCAAGTACTGTACCTAAATAACATTTTTACTTTTCCCAGTATTTCATTTTTTTCTGTATTTTTACTTCTACTTCTACTCCGCTACATCTCATGAGAGGGAAATAGGCCTTACTCCACTACAATTATTTGAAAACGTTATAGTACTAGTTACTTTGTAGATTTTGATTATTATTACAAAACATACATTAACCACTTCAGCCCAATTCAAACTTTGGCTATTTGAAAATAGCCGATCTATAAGCGTTGCGAGCTTGTAGATCTGCTATTTTCAAAATACTTTTACACATGTTAGACGGGACATTCTGCAGAACAAGTACTTTTACTTGTAACAGAGTATTTCTGCATTGTAGTATTGATACTTTTACTTAAGTAAACAATTTGAGTATTTTTTCCACCACTTCTGTCAGTCTGCTTTCCCTCAGATTAGCTGGAGCAGCAGTTCTCTGCAGACATACCTGTATCTGTATAGTCTATAGACCAAGCCTAGAACCCAAAGCCTGATCACAATGAATGTACAATGAATGAACAGGCAACAACTGTCCTGTCCGGCATAGCATGCTGGAAGCTCACATTCAGCAAAACTGAATGGATGTCCAGGAAACATCAATTCAATGGACATACTGGAATACCGCCTTATATTCTGTGTATAGCCTAGAAAAAATATATATATTGTGTGTTCTAGGCCTATATCTGACTTAGTGATAAGGAATGATAATAAATAAATAAACAAAACAAAACTAAAAAGTATATTTACCTAATCTGGTTTGTTTCCCTGTTTTAATTTATTTTATGTTTTGGTGTCGTCTTTTATTTAAACTCTGTTAAAAATGTACTGTTCTTAGGGAAATATACAACTGAAGTTTATCCAAATCCAATGGGGGGTCGAAATGAAGCTATTAGCCTAGGCTGCACAGAAAATCCTCCATCTGTAAATTGAACTCCAAATGGAACCAAATGGACCCATGTATGGCATTGGTTCTTAAAGTGGGGTCCGGGGACCCCCAGGGGTCCTTGTGGGGGTTCCAGGGGGTCCCCAGCAAAATGTGTTAATATAGCATCACAATAATTGTAACCACTTTAACCTTTTATACTTTAGGCTATTGAAAAATAGCAGATCTACAAGCTCATAGCACAGCACCGAGTGCCGCACTATATGAGCTTAGATCTGCTATTTTTTTCAAATTGTGAACATTTGTGCAAACCTTTAAATATATATATTTTAAAGCGAGCATTTGTAACTCACATTTTTGCTTCTGGTGGTCCCAGAACAAAACATTTTGAGATGGGGGTCCACGGCAAAATACATTTAATTTTGGGGGTCCTTGATAATGAAAAAGTTTGAGAACCCTGTATGGGTCCATATGAGTTAAATTAACACTGATGATTTTTCATTTTTCAAAGCATGTGTGTTGGAGCCTTGGAGGGCTATACGAGAACACAGTGACATTCCCGATCCAAATCATCTCCACCACCACTCCGGGTTTTGTCTCTCTCCCTCCCTCCTCAACCTGTACAGTGTGTTGAGGCGCTATAGGAGAGAGAGAGAGAGAGAGAGGGAGAGAGAGAGAGAGAGCGTGGAGGCCTGGGAGCCAGCGGTCCATGATCACAGGCTCAGCACTGACCTGGAGGAGTCTACTGCATGTGTGTGAGCCTGCTGGGCTGGGAGGAGGAGTGGGACTGATCTCAGACACAGAGCAGGATGGAGGACCTCAAGGAGAAATGTGGAACTTTGGATTGACGCCGGGGGACGACCGCGGCCTCAACCACTGGTTTATCGTGTGGATATATTTGGGATACTGTCTTTTTTTTTTTTTTTTTTTCTCCCCTCTTTTTCGAGGGTGGTGGGGATTTATACTTGGGGGCTTCGTTCCATCTTCGGGCGTGCGAGAAGAAAAAAATGCCATTCGCCAAACGGATCGTGGAGCCGCAGCTCCTGTGCAGGCACCAGATCCCAAACGATGAAGACGGCGGGGAGCTGGTGTTCGAGGACCTGTGCTCCATCAGTAACGTGGTTCTGTCCCGGACCCTGCGACAGCTGTCCGACCTGGCCCGGCACGCCTGCTCCATGTTCCAGGAGCTGGAGAACGACATCATCACCACCAACCAACGGGTCTGGGTTCTCCAGAACAAAATAGGCCACGTACAGCAGGTCGCCAGCGCTCTGGACCCCAAGAAGGAGGCAGTGCGTAAGTATACGCGCTTTGATCCCCCCCACAACAGTAGACACACCAACGTGATCTGTATTTCCCTCAACAGTAGACACACTAACGTGATCTGTATTTCCCTCAACAGTAGACACACTAACGTGATCTGTATTTCCCTCAACAGTAGACACACTAACGTGATCTTGATTTCCCTTAACAGTAGACACACCAACGTGATCTTTATTTCCCACACACTCATGTGATCTTTATATTCATTCAGTGGTCGGTGGATGTGAATGAATGGGCGTTCAGGTTGATAAGGACAACCACCTCAAAATGTGTTTCTACCCATAAGAGCGTCCACCCGCACTTGCACATCTCAATTGGAAAACACGAGCGCGTCCGCGACGGACGCGCTCGTGTTTTCCAACATTGAGATGTGCAGCACGCATACACACTCTCACACACACATCAGCCCATTTCAGCCTATTTCTTTCTTTACATTCAGAATAGAGACCGGGACACATATTTCGCTATTCGTGTCTCGTCCAATGTATTCTAAAGTTGACGGTGCGTCCGAGACGTTCTTTTGACTTGGCCGTATACGTGCCCGTCCGTCGACGAGGGGAGTCGGTGTGTTTCAGAGCACGAAGGGGCGTGTATAGCCGCTGCATTGGCTCAGCATCGCAGATCTCTTACTGCGGGTAGCGTAGCGCACACCTGAAGCATCCATGGTGTTTGGGGGGGCTACACTACACACAGTAGTAGCAGGCTACACACTGACTCCACCATCAATGGTCGCACGGGAATCCTTATTAATTATACACTGTGGTGTCGAACGTTGAGGTGAAAGACGAGGATTCGGGCTGACAGGCGACCGAGCGAGCTGTCTGTCTGCCTGTCTGTCTCCCGTTTATCCCCGTGCGACAAAAACCCGCCCTTTCACAGCAGCACCAACACAGCATCAATAATGAATCCTATAGATGTCCACATTGCAGGGACAAACATGAATGAGAGGAGAGCCTATTATAGTCTAGTAGTCTGTCATCACTGTAATTACAGTGCAAGCTAATATAGAAGCATGGCCAGTTAGGTGATGAATCAAAAAAACAAAAAGAATTGGCGCTTGGCTTGCTGGCTTGAATAAAGATGTAGTAACAGCCTAGTTAGAATAATGTTGTGTCCTACATGTCAGTCCCCTCTATGAGACATGGCATGTCAGTTAGGAATAGCCATGTTGAGTGATTTTACTCACTCTGTCTAGTGGGAATGAGCTGTGTTCTGAATAGGCCTATACAGCTGCTAGGCTGTGACATTCCTGTAGATTGCTCATAATCATACAGCATATAGCCTACTAGGCCCTTATGCTACAACGGTTTAACTGTGAACTCCATCTTTAAAACTGGTACACATACAAATGTGTGTGTGTCTCTCTCTCTCTCTCTCTCTCTCTCTCTCTCTCTCTCTCTCTCTCTCTCTCTCTCTCTCTCTTGCTCTCCTGCTCTCTGTGTATCTCACTCTCTCTTCTCTGTTTTCCTGTAGCATATGTGTCAGAATGATGCATACATACAAGCCATGCCTGCATTACGTAAAACAGTCAGATTGCCTCATTGCTCTGTTTACTCAGTTGGCAGTGAATCAGCCTGAATTAGGCTGTGTTGTCCAAGTCTATCTTGGAGGAAAAATGTGGGAAAGATTTTTTTTCCCTTTCTTTTTTTTCATCTCTGCACACTGCCAGTCTAAATACCAACAGATGGGAATAGACATTTTAATTTCCACATTGTATTATCTATCTGCTTGATTCACACATTTCCTTATCAACCCATGGCCTACCATCTCTCACACACACACACACACACACACACACACACACACACACACACACACACACACACACACACACACACACACACACACACACACACACACACACACACACACAGGTTTCTGAGATTAGCCCTGGACACGCACGCTCGCCGGCACGCACATGTACACGCACACACACTTACAAAGTACAAACTTGTGTGCTGATTACACTTGATAAATGTTATGCACAAAAGTCTGGATTGCTTAATACAATAAGATAAGATAAGATAACATCTTATTGAACCCCAGAAGAAAATCAGGTGTCATAGCAACAACAGCTGGATGGATCAGTCTATCTATCAACAGTCTATCAACAATGAGTCTGCGGATGGATATCTGTCTGTCAACAGTATATGGATATATGAATGAATAGCCTATAATGTCTAACAGCAATTAATCTATGGTCTATTAAACTATTATAGTATATGAATGAATGTCTCAGCAATGAATATACAGTATGAATGAATGAATGCACTAAGAACAATGAATATAATAATGGATATGTGTACAGTCCACAGTATGAACAATGAGTATGATAATGAATATGCGTAGACAGTGTGTACGTATATTCATTATACACACAGTATATTCAATGTGTGTGTGTGTGTGTGTGTGTGTGTGTGTGTGTGTGTGTGTGTGTGTGTGTGTGTGTGTGTGTGTGTGTGTGTGTGTGTGTGTGCGTATTCCGATTACCGATTCCGATATCAACCGATACTGATATATGCTGGCTTTTTCACCAAAAGTCAACTAATTGTCAGGTAACAACATCACATATCTAATAAAAGGAAATAGCTATCATATCAATATAATATCTACAAATAACGAATACATCTAATAATGCAGTGATGTTGTTAGGTTTTCACTGGTGGCCATTTGAATGAGTCCCACTAATCTTAGATTAGATGTTAGCCTATTTGATAGTGCAGAAGCATAATTGCCTTGATGCATTAACGAGCGTCAACAAGCATCAGCTGGACACAGACACACACTCCTGCCCTCTGCAGTGCTCTAAACTGAAAGTGACTGGAGTGTGTCTCATTTCTCTCCAAAAGCCATGGAATATGATGGAATATGATTAAGGATTACTGTGATTATGGTAAGCTCACATTTCATATCACACACACCAGTATCAGCATAGTATAAGAACTCCTGTAACTTTCACTTTTTTTTTTATATTTTCCGAAATAAATATGTTGCTATGCTATATGCTATTTTCGGCCGAAAATAGCATAACATATTCTCGGCTGATATCGGACATCCCTAATATGTGTACACACACACACACACACACACACACACACACACACACACACACACACACACACACACACACACACACACACACACACACACACACACACACACACACACACACACTATACTGTGTGCATACGTGTATACTGTAAATCTGTCAACAGACCTTCAACAGTGAGTATAAGTAAGTAATAGACAGCACAGGTCTTAAGTTCTCATGAGGTCAAGCTTGGTTGCGGAGCTTAATGGACTGGCCGAAGCTCTTTGTGGTGTGTGTCTGAATGTGCTCCTCGTCTTCACTAGCTCATCATAGAGGGGGTGAAAGGGCTTCTCCAGACTTCCTCCACCTGACTATCCACACGTTTGGTGAAATGTCACCTAATGTTCGGTGACATTACACAGAGTGAGCTTGTTTTCGGTGAAGAGATTTGGTGTAGAGTTAAAAGGGGAGCGGACCAAGTACAGACCCCTGAGGGACCCTGCTCAATGAAGTATATAGGGTTCAAGTGCGGTTAAAGGACCTGAGCCTCCTCAGGACCTTTCCTGTAGAGGGCCTCAGTGTTGTCCAGTCCAGTTTAATGTTCATCTGTGCTCCCAGGAACTTGTAGGTGTCTATTATTATTCTATTATTATTACCTCCAACTCCTCCCCTTGGATGGTGATGGGAGTTCGGGGGCCTCTTCTTGCACCGCCGAAAGAGCTGGAGGTGATTGTTGTCACACCACCCTGCAAAGGTCTCCACCAAGGCTTGTCGTTGTCATCCGTGTTGCAGCTGAGAATAGAGGAGTACTCTGAGAACTTCTGCAGGTGGTGCGTACCTGAGTTGAAGCAGAAGTCGGAGGTTGAGAGAGTGAACAGAGAAGAGAATGTGACACCACAATTCCCAGGGCCCAAGAGTTCACAATCTTAATCGCTATCACATGTGGATTTGGGATATTAAAGATGTTATTTGATTAATCAAACTCATAGTTCTTATTTACATAAAGTTTGCTGAGATGATCAGAGAGCTTATATCAAATATATCCAAATCTGATCCACTCAGTTAGGGATTAAAGTTTTGAACTCTTGGGCCCTTGGGATCAATGGTTTTGCTCACCAGCATATCGTTGCTGTTGGGTGGAAACTTTGTATGTCCAAAACAGTTCGATTTTTATTATCTTTTATTTTTAAAACAATAATAAAAGGTTACAATAGTAAAAAATAGCCGATATACAAGCTCACAACTCGTCACATCACGCTGCGTTGTGAGCTTGTAGATCTGCAATTTTCACTACTTTTGTGCGACACCCTTGTATGGCGAGGTGGGGCATTAATTTATGAAGAGAAAACATACAAGGTTGAAACATGGAGATACAAGGTTTCTGCCCTGCACTCTGATGTACTGTGGTCTGCTGAGGAGGTCCATACTCCAGGCCACCAGGCTGGGGTCCACCTGCATCTCTTGGTTCTTTTCCACTAGGAAGGGTAACCCAGAACCTTCCAGAACATGAAACTTTCCAGAACCCTGTAAAGTTCTGTGACTTGTGTGTTTGTTTACATTCTAACCACAACCATCCCTGAAGGGGGAGGTACATCATAAATAAATCATCAGGCACATCATTAAAAAGCGGAAATAGCAGATCTACAAGCTCACAGCGTTTTGCGTTGTGACGCGTTGTGAGCTTGTAGGAAAAAAAGTGAAATTACATGGCACAACCCGGTTCGCAACTTCGCGACTCTGTGCAAAGCAACGCGTTTTGAGCTTGTAGATCTGTTACTTTTGCTATTTTTTAATTTTAATCCTGAAAAATAACTGTTTTTGAACGTATGGGGTTTCCACCCGACAGAGACGATAATTGCATGGTGCAGTCAATGGCACTGTGCATTCTCAAGCACATTTCCAGGCAGCTCGCGCCAGCCGTCCATGTTGGCACACGGCGCACAATTGACTCCAGTCTGCAGTTATATGAGCCAGACACTTTCTTTCAAAAAGTAATCTGATGATTCATTTACCTGACATTCAGTCATGGGGCCCCCCCTGAGGGCGGCATCCGTTTCAATTGAAACGAGTGAAGCATATAGCTACGGCGGGCCGCCTCTGGCTGCATCCTGGGATAGGGGATGGGGAAGGGGACGGGGGGACGGGGGGGGGGGGGGGTGAGCAGGTCCTCACCTGATGCTGCTGGTCAGTGGGGACGCCGGGACGGACACACACAGGCTGCCGTGGCCTCTCGGCAGTGATGGAAAAAGTACTTCTTTACTTAAGTAAAAGTACCAATACTGCATTATAGAAATACTCTGTTACAAGTAAAAGTCCAGAATACAAAATCTACTTGAGTAAAAGTACAAAAGTATTGTCATCAAAGTGTACTTAAAGTACCAAAATTAAAAGTACTAAAATGTTTGAAAATAGCAGATCTACAAGCTCACAACGCGTCGCGATGCGACGCGTTGTGAGCTTGTAGATCGGCTATTTTCAAATAGCCTATGTATAAAATAGGCCTAAAGTGGTTAATGTATGTTTCATAATATCATCATTTATATCTGAAAAGTAACTAGTAACTAAGTTTTCAAATAATTGCAGTGGAGTAAAAGTACAATATTTTCCTCTGAGATGTAGTGGAGTAGAAGTAAACGTATTGGAAATTGGATAAACTCAAGTACAGTACAAATACCTCAAAATAGTACTTAAGTAAATGTACTTAGTTACCACCACTGCCCAGTGCCTCTCGGTGTCCCCTGCCATGAAAGCCTCCCTACTTCCTGTTCAGCTGGGCTTTATTGTCCATCCAGGGCTTGTTGGGAAAGTAGCATACAGGGTTCAATGCCAGTCTCTTCACAGCAACCTGAAGTGGGAGAGTAAAAAAAAAGGTGCATTTACATAGCGCTTTTATCCAAAGCGCTTTACATAGATTGTGCATTACATTCACCCAGTCACACACACATTCACACACCGATGGCGGAGGAAACCATGCAAGGCACCATCCTGCTCATCGGGAGCAATTATGGGTTCAGTGTCTTGCTCAAGGACACTTCGACATTAACTCTGGGGGAGCCCGGGATCGAACTGGGAACCTCATGGTTCCCATCCGGCCGCTCTACGCCGATGGAGAGTCCATCGGTGTCCTCACCGTGGACCCTCTTAAACGAGTCCCGGTCTGTGCTGTCTTGTCGCAATGCTTCAAGTAGAAGCAGACTAATACATCTAGTCTTAATTTATTGATATATAAAAGATTAGACAAATTATTAAATAAAGCTTCTCAATGAATCGATTAATCGATAGATTAATCGCTAGGAAAATAACAGATCGTTTCAGCTCCAGTGTGTTGTCCTGTAGCAGTCCCTGAGGTCCTCCTCAACGTCCTCACATCGCTGTTGCTCCTGACCAGTCTTGTAAAGTGGTGGAAGAAGTATTCAGATTCTTAAGTAAAAAAGTATCAATACAAAGTATAAGGTCAAAATTTGACTTGAGTAAAAGTACAAAAATATTGGCATCAAAATATACTTGCATATTAATAATATACTTCAAAATTTGTAACACGGCCATTAACATTTCCTTTGTAAAGACCAACAATGACATAGTCAACCACAAACTAATTTACAGATAAAGAACCCAATCCTTCAAATCCACAATCCTGGGAGACAGGGGATTTAAGAGAAAGGCACAGCAGTTCACCTGAACAAACTGGTATTTGTGACACAGTCAGGGTTATTAGTTATCCTATTTCACCTGCTGATCACCTGCTTATAGGCTCTATGCACAGCAGCCATATTGGAAAGAAATTGTGCCTCTTCTTACTTCCTTCACAGGTGTTACCAATGATACTAATGAGGGCTCTGTTCCATTCTGGTCAAACAGAGTCAGAGTGCTGATATTGTGCATGTTGGCTCAACACTCTGCTACACCAGTGGGTCTCAAAGTGTGGTCCAGGGACCCTCATGGTTCCTTGAGGGGGTTCCAAATGGTCCCTTACGGGTGTGTAACAGCCGGCACGCCTGATGGAGGGGAAAGGAACTGGTTGGAATAACGTGTTCCTTTCACACGCTACGTCCTATACCGGGGAAACTCCCCCCTGTCATGGTGATAAGAAGGTCAGTTGGCTCTCATGCATTGAAGGAGGCATGAGCTCGGCTCTGGGCTCCCTAGGCTGGCGGGGGGAGTGTAGCGCCCAGGATCAATTAGATAACTGGCACCGGGTGAAAAAGGGTTACAAAATTGTGGGGGAAAAAGTGTTTTTGTTGACAAAGATATGCAGGCTGAAAGAGTAAAGCCACATTTTACCAATGAATATGCACTATCACTTCTTCAGCACATCTGAACT